>NW_024082092.1:267144-337386 GCF_003009895.1 Hyaena hyaena | reverse complement strand
ATGCTGACAAAAACTGAGGACTGATGGATGTGGGGGGGAGGGGGGGATGAGCATGGAGGAGGACACTTTGGGGATGAGCACTGAGTGTTATGTGGAAACTAATTTGACAATAAACTATTTGTAAAAAAAAAAAAAAAAGTTTTGAGAAAACAACATAATACTACAAAATCTTATTGCTGTTTCCAAAGTGTTTCTTACTAAAGCAAGGGACAGAGATAGATAATATTAATAAGAGTGTACCATGTTCCTTATTACCACTTCCTCAGATGACCAGGAGTTTTGCCTGACAGAACTTGGGACAATTGTCTTGTCCTTTGTGTTCAGAGATGATGTGATGAAAGGTTATTTCCAGAGCAATAACTGAGATATGTGACCTGCTGTCCTTGCCAGGAGAGAGCCATTTTGTAGCTGACAGCAGCAGTCACTGAGAGAAGAGCTTGACATTTGTGGCCTTGTAGCCTTTGGGTCACCTGAGTCTGTTTTTATCCCTTTTGGCCGGTATGGTATCCTAGCTTCTGTCTTGTCTTGGTGACTATTGCTGATGCTGGTATGTTGCAAATGGTCTCTGCATACATTCCCTCTCTCTTAACATCCTATACATGCAATGACAACCTTTCAGTTCTGGTGCCATTTCACCCATCTTCTCAGTGAAATACAGTAAGAACTATTCTAAATGCAGATAGAATCCCTTTTACTCAGTTCTCCTTGATTCAGAGTGTCTTTTACTACCATTGCCCAAAAAGAAATTGCTGAGACAATGATTACACATTTTTAACCTATTCCCAGTCTGCCTGAGTAGAACATTGCTCTTATAATGCATTAGATACATGCAGATTCATTAATGAATGCTAAAAAGAAGTCTTGAGTTGATTAGCCTTTATAATAATGTAGTAGTGATAACAATAGTGTCAAAAATATTTCTTTCTTACATTTGAACAGTCATTTTGATTTCCATAGTTTTTTTCACGTACAGTACACATATCAGTGCAGTATGAGCAGATAATTACCAAAAGGATAAAGCTTCTTCTGTCTCAAAAGTTTGTGAAATACTATCAGCAGAGATACATTTAATGACTTAGTACCAAGTACCTCTTTGAAATTATAAGAAAGTTAGGATGACACCAAAGCATATATATCTTGATGTACATTTTCAAATACAATGTTCTCCCGGTTCTCCTTAGCTTAATCCATCACTTTGGCTACCCCAGCTTCTAAAAATCTTCTCTAAAATACTTATCTCCAAAATTCTGTGATTTGGTCTATTGCCATAGTTCCAAATGTTATCTCCTTGCAAATGATTTTGAATCTCTCTCATACTCTCTCCTTCCCTTTTTCCCTGTCTCTGTTATTTCAGTCTCCTTCCTGTATGGTAGATAGCTGAACAAACTCAATGTGAACAAACTTATCCTCTTTCTGAGAGTCCTTTCTTCCTGGCTTCTTCATTACTGATAATAGTTGCTCTATCTCTTCTAGACATCCAGGATCAATACCTTAGTCACCTTGGATTCCTCCATGTTTTGTTGCCTCCTGTATCTAGTCAGTAGTAAAATCTTGACATTTCTTTTTTAAAAGTATTTTTTTTTAATTTGTATTTATTTCTAGGAGAGAGAGAGAGAGAGACAGCGTGAGCAGGGAAGGGTCAGAGAGAGAGGGAGACAAAGACTCTGAAAATAGGCTCCAGGCTCTGAGCTGGCAGTCAGCACAGAGCCCGACATGGGGCTCGAACCCACGAACCGCGAGATAATGACCTAAGCTAAAGTCGGACGCTTAACCGACTAAGCCACCCAGGCGCCCTAAATCTTGACATTTCTATCTCAGTACCAAATATCTCAACCTTTACATTACCATCTCCAACATCCTCATTCGAATATTTATGAAATTTTCTTCTGGTTTGCTCTAACAGTGTCTTAATTTGTCTTCCCATCGACTATACAATTTTATATACCAGTTATGTATTAATTATGCAAAGAAATGATTTCCAAACTATATTTTCCAAGGTTTTATTCAAGTGAAATGCAACCTAAATATATAAAACAGAGCTAATTTCTTTGAAGAAGGGATTGAATGTGGACACTCATACCTAGTCCTATTTAAGTTTGTATTTACCTTACCTCTCCTCTGCCCACTCACGGTGCTCTGAGAAACACTTTCATGGGAATATAGTTGAAAATGACTGTTAAATATATTCTCAGACAAATTAATTATGAACGGATGATAAAACTGTATTTCAAACATGCTTCAAGGGAAGAAGCTTTGGAAAAAAACAAATTCAAGGGTATCATCTTAGCAGAGATGGCTCATAAGGGGAAACAATAATTAGATAAAAATTATTAGATTGTACATAACTATAACAAAAATTCATCAGGCTCTCAGCATGATGGTTAGTTGAAGCAAGTTTAACTTCCTTGAAAAGTTTATGATCCCAATAAAATCTATCAGAAAATTACACTGGATATTTTATCAGGAATGGTGATTATTTTCTGAAAAAGTAGTGAATTACATTATACAAGAAATTTTGTCTTGGATAAGGTATGAAATGATTTTTTTCTCACCTCCAGTTATATTAGAATCTTATTCAAACTTTCCAGAGGCCATCAAGTATTTACCGAATTAAGAACAAATTCTTGGGCTTGAAATTTAAATCACAACCTGATATGATCTCAAATTGTTAGCCCTTTTGCATTTTTACTTTTGATAATTTTACAGTGTAAACTCTACTATTTCTAACTTCTTAATTACAGCCATAAATTTTTCTGTAGTTTCTCTCACTCTACTGCTTGTGTAATATGCTTCTTCCCCAGCTTGCCTCCCCATGTTTGTGTATTTATTTCTTAGCTTTTCTACACAGTCCAATGTTTTCTATGTCACCTTTTCTATGAGAATTTTCTAAAATCTCTTTAATTGGATATGACTTCACCAATTTTAGCCATTTTATTGAACTATGTATGCTTCTCTGGAAGTTGTCTTTTTCTGCCTTGTTTTCTATAGGTAATGGGAGGCATAGGCAAATATATGACAGATAATTCATTGAGATTACTTCTAATACATGACAAAAACATTCATGGTGATCATGTAGTTTGTAAACTTGTTACATATCCAGCTTGATAAAAAAGGATAAAACTTGGTACTTAGAATTATTTTGGGGGCTATCTTTTACTAGTTATGCAATTTTAGGCATAAGTGATTAATTTCACTGAAACATCTATCCTCTTCAAATAGAGCTAATTACACATATAGGTAAGTAGATAGCTACCAAAATGATTTTTCCCATGGTAGAGAAAAAAGCAATACACGTGAGTATAGATAAAGATAGCCTGAATATGAGCGTTTACTGGGGCATCTCTGGGAATATTGAAGATAATAGGCACCTGGGCACAGTGATGAAGTCCTCTGAGGAGAAAGGAACAGATAAATCTAAGACCTAGTAAGGATAAAAACAGCAAAAATGTTTATTATGTGCTTTCTGTCTTTATATTTTCTGGTAGACTCCTGATGACTCTTGCAGAACTTCAGAGGTAGAAATAGTGAAATGATATGTAGACAGCTTTTCTTGCTTCAAATGAAAGGCTTTCAGGGCATTTTTGGTGGCCCACAGAATTCTTGTTAGCTTTGGGCATTTCAGGTTTTATCCTAATTAATCCTCTTACCTTCAGAGTTTTGTTCATCAAGTAATATACTAAATGTATTTTGTGCATACTATAGAGGTATAAAATACCAGAGCTTTAGTAATAGGAATAGAACAGATTTAAAGAGTAAACTTTTCTGTGGGAAGAGACCAAAATTAAATGTTCTGCAACTGATTTAATAATCTCTTTAAGTAATGGTAAAGGTAATAAGTACATTATTTCAAAAACAAATTCATTGTGAGTTTTAATTTTAAAATTAGGCAAGTTATGAAGTACCTTGATACATAGAAGTAGGATTGTTGAATTAGAAGAACTTGAGCTGGGAAATTATATTTCATTTAACACACAATTACTGAGGAACTACTATGTACAAGCATTTTGGGGGCTAAATCTTCAGGTTAAGTGAATGACTGAATCTGGAGTGTGGGAGGTACATTGGTAGAAGGAGAAATAAATTTGGTTGGAGAAGCTGATGATTACAGATCCTTAGGGTGCTCGCGCGTGCACACACACACACACACACACACACGATTTATAGTCCTGTATCTTCTAATTACTTTATCTTTTTAGAATATAAAATGAAGTAACAACTAATAGTATATGAAGCACAGAAACAGAATACTAACCTAGTCTGAGATGTGGATGGAGAAAAGGGGAAAATCATAAAAGGATCCATAATATGTGTTTTCTGTAAAGCAAAATGGAAAGTTCATAAAGATGTGGAAATAAAACAACATGCTACTGAACATCCTATGGTTCAAACAAGAAATCAAAAGATAAATTAAAAATATCTTAAGACAATGAAAGTGGAAATATAACATGCCAAAATTAGTGAAAAGCAACAAAAATAGTTTTAAGAGAGTAGTTCATAGCAATAAATGCCTACCTCAAGAAACAAGAGAAGCCTCAAATAAGCAACCTAACATTGGAAGAAACCTTGGGGTTCCTTCTACATCAAAAAACAGAAAAAGTATAAATGAAGCCTAGAGTTAGTAGAATTAAAAAAATAATAAAAACTAGAAAAAAATAAATGAAATGTGTAAAAAGACAAGAGAGAAAAGCAATGAAACCAAGAGTTTTTTTAATGAATAAAATTGAAAACCTAGACTCAATATGAAATAATATGGACTCAAATAAAGTCAGAAATGAAAGAGATGTTACAACTGATACCACAGAAATACAAAGGACCATAAGAGACTATGACAAATAATTACGTGCCAACAAATTGGACAACTTAGAAGAAATGGATAAATTCCTATAAATACACAACCTATCAGGATGAAATCATGATGAAACAAGAAGTATAAATAGATAGATTACATGTCCAAAATCTCCAGGACCAGATGACTACACTGGTGAATTCTACGAAACATTCAAAGAGGAATTAATACCACTTTTTTTCAAATCCTTCCAAACACACTTATGACTTTGGCATTACCCTGATACAAAAACCAGATAAGGATGTCAGAAGAAAAAAAAACTTATAGGTCAACATCCTTTATGAACACAGATGCAAAAATCCTCAAAAACACTTTAGCAAACAAAACTCAACAATGCCTAAAAGGTTTATACACCATAACCAAGTAGGATTTATTCCACGAATACAAGCATGGTTCCACATCTGCAAATCAGTGTGATATGCCATATTAACAAGATAAGGATTAAAAGTATATGATCATTTCAATCAGTGAAGAAAAAGCACTTGACAAAATTTAACATCCATTTATGATAAAAAAAAAAAAAACATTTAACAAAGCAAGTACACAGGGAGCGTACTTCAACATAATAAGGTCACAGGTGACAAACCCTCAGGTAACATACTCAATGGTGAAGAGCTGAAAGGTTGTCCTCTAAATTCAGAGGACTCCTGCCACTTCCACTCATAGTTGTGGAAGTCCTAGTCATCGCAATCAGATAAGAACAAGAAATGAAAAGCATATAAATTGGAAGGGAAGAAGTGAAACTGTCTATTTGCAGATGGCATGATACTATATACAGAAAAACCTAAAGACTACATCAAAAATTATTAAACTAATCAATAAATCCAATACAGTTGCAAGATATGAAATCAATACACAAAGTCTGTTGCATTTCTATGTGCTAATAACAAACTATCAGAAAGAGAAATTAAGAAAACAATTTCACTTACAATTACATCAAAAAGAATAAGATACCTAGGAAAAAATTTAACCAAGAAAGCAAAAAGACATGTATATTTAAAACTAGAAGATATCAATGAAATAAATTGAGGAAGATACAAATACATGGAAATATCTTTCCATGCTCATGAATTGGAAGAATCAATACTGTTAAAATGTCCATACTGCCCAAAGCAACTTACAGATTCAATGCGATCGATAATAAATTCCAGAGGCATTTTTCACAGAATTAGAACAAATAATCCTAAAATTTGTATGGTGTCACGAAAGACCCTTAACAGCCAAAGCAATCTTGAGAAAGAACAAAGCTGGAATCATCAAACTAGCTGATTTCAGGATGTATTACAGAGGTGTGGTAATTAAACTAGTATGGTATTAGCATAAAAACAGACACATAAATGAATGGAACAGAATAGTGAGCCCAGAAACAAACCAATGCATATATAGTTAATTCATGTATGACAAAGGAGTGAAGAATATATAACAAGGAAAATTCTCTTCAATAACTGGTGTTGGGAAAACTGGACATCCATAAGCATAAGAATGAAATTGGACCACTATCTTATATCATACAAAGAAACTTATTCAAAACAGATTAAATATTTGAATGTAAGATCTGAAATTATAAAACAAGAAGATGTAGGTGGTAAGTGTGTTGACATAGGTCTTGGTGATGATTTTTTAAATCTCAAACCGAAAGCAAAGCAACACAAGCAAAAATTAACAAGTGGAACTACATCAAACTAAAAGATTTCAGGATAGCAAAGGAAACCATTACAAAATTAAAAAGTATTCTACTGACTGGGGGAAATATTTGTAAATCATGTATCTGATAAGGTGATTGTATCTAAAATATAGTTGACCCATGAGCAACATGAGTTTAACTGCACAGGTCTGCTTATACACAGAGTTTTTTCAATAACTTTGGTATAGTACTATAAATATATTTTTGTTTCCTTAGTATTTTCTTAATAACATTTCCTCTTCTCTAACTTACTTTATTGTAATAATATAGTATATAGTACACATAATAAACAAAATATGTTTTAATCAACTATTTGGTTTATCAGTAAGCCTGCTATCAATGGTAGGCTCTTGGTAGTTAAGTTTTGTGAAAGTTACGTTATATGCAGATTTTGTACTATATGGGATTGGGACCCCTAACCCCCATGTTGTTGAACTGTTACTTTATATAAAGAACTAGTATAACTTAGCAGTAAAAAAATATATGTTTTTAAAAATTGGCAGAAGATATGAATAGACATTTTCCCAAAGAAGACATACAGGTGGACAACAGATACCTGAAAAGTGGCTCAACATCAGTAATCATCAGGAAAATGCAGGTTAAAATCACAATGGGATTGTGAGCCCTTGGGACTGGCTATTATTAAAAAGACAAGGGACATATGGGTGGCTCAGTCAGTTGAGCGTCTGACTCTTGATTTCAGCTCAGATCATGATCCCATCGTCATGGGACGTAGCCCTGCATTGGGCTTGGTGCTGAGCACAGAGCCTGGTTAAGATTCTCTTCTCCCTCTCTCTCTCTGCCCCTCCCCGTGCTCTCTTTCTCTCTCAAAAAACGTTAAAAAATGGAAAAACAAAGTTATTAAAAAAGATAAGAAATAACTAGTGTTTGAGAGAATATGGAGCAGTAGGAACCTTCATACACTATTAGTGGTAATGTAAATTGGTGTACTCACTATGGAAAACAGTATGGAGATTCCTCAAAAAATTAAAAATGGAATTGTCATATGATTCAGCTATTCCACTTTTGGGTATTTATCCAAAGACATTGAGAACACTAATTCAAAAAGATATATACACTCCAATGTTCATTGCAGTATTATTTACAATAGCCAAGATATGGAAGCAACCCAAATGTCTCTTTATATATACTAGTTATTCACAGAAAAGAATGTAATATTGGGGCGCCTGGGTGGCTCATTCATTTAAGCATCTGACTTTGGATCAAGTCACCATCTCGCGATTTGTGGTTTCAAGCCCTGTGTTGGGCTCTGTGCAGACAGCTCAGAGCCTGGAGCCTGCTTTGGATTCTGTGTCTCCCTCTCTCTCTGCTCCTCCCCTGCTTGTATTCTGTCTCTGTCTCTCAGAAATAAATAAACACTAAATTTTTTAAAAATGAAATATTGTCTTTTACAACAAAAATGATGGTTGCTAAGTGAAATTATGCTAAGTGAAATAAGGTAGAGAACGACAAGTACCATATGATTTCTTTTATGTAAAACAAACCAGCCAAACAACCAGAAAAATAAAACAAACAAACAAAAAGCCAAGATCTATAGAAACCTAACCCCAGTATACTTCCCTAATTCTCATTGGCCAGTACGGTGTGTCAGGGGTTATCTAACCCAATAAATGACAAGAGAAATGATTGGATAATAATTTGGACTTACCTCTTAGCTGAGAACTAAATCATTTTAGTTCTCATCCAATTGCTGTTTGGCTACCTAAATAAATTCATGGTTCTTTTAGCAAGGATGTTGGTAATGAGTGTCAGGGAAGCCAAACAATTGTATCTATCTACTAAATGTGATTCTCAAAGTGTGATCTCTGGACCAGTAACATTAACATTATTTGGGAACTTGTTGAAATCCAAATTTCTTCTCTGCATCAGACCTATTGAACCAGGAACTCTGTAGGTGGGGCCCAGCCATCTATGTTTTAATGAGTCCTCCAGGTGATTCTGATCTATCGTCACATTTAAAAAACACTCTGCTATTGTAAAGTTTACTGAGGAGAGAATATACTATTTGTTTAGAGCGATAGCTTTGCACAACTCTAGAAAACACAATGTATAAAATGTTAAGAAGAAAGTGGCCTCCAACTAGATAGTTTGACTATAAATCTAGCCATGTCACTGCCACATGGTACTTCCTCCAACATGTGTAAAGCACTAGCAAAGTTATTGGTATTCTGTAAATCAATAAATATTTGCCCCTTTTCTCACAACATTATATTATGTATCAGATATGTATAGTCACTTTCAGATAGATCATCACATTTTGGATTCCATCAATCTGGGGCCATCTACAGTAAGAATACAAGTCAGTTTCACTTTCATAAGAAAATATCAATTTAACCAGTCAAAACTTAGTATCTAAAACAAATGGAAGTTCTTTTGCCCGATAACCCTGAATGTTCATCCTTCATAACCTAACTCACTGTTGACATCAATTTCAAATACTTTATGATTCACTGCTGTCAAAAGTCATGCTAAGATCATTCATTCATTTATTCACTAAATTTCTTTCTGAATCAAAATTCTATAGGTCCTATTTCTGTATTATATCCAGAAACCAAAAAAGTGCAAACCAAAGTTCTAGTATTTTAACTTTCTGAAGATGATGCTGATATTGTATAAAAGAAATAGTTTTATGAATAATGCTTCTGCATCTTTTGTAACACTATTTGTGAAGGCCATTGTTCATTATGTTATTTAAAAATGTAAAATATGAATACCTAAGTGATACATTCATTCCTCTTAGCATACAGTGTCGAGGAGGAGAAATCTTTTTAAGTCACTCCCAATAAAAATTTCTAAGTTCTCAGTTTCATTTTAGTAGATGTTCTGAATTATGTAACTCATTGTTTTATTTTTGTTTGGAATGCAAGAGATGAGTTTAATGCTTAATTACTATACCTCAACACTAGAATTTTTTGATGATTATGCTTAGGTATCCCAATTTTCATTATTTCCTGTTGTATTGCCCTTGTTTAAGTTTTAAGAGCTTCTTATACTCTTGCCTCTTTTTAAAAAATGTTTGTTTTTTAAAATTTATCTTAAAAGAGAGAAAGGGAGAGGGAGAGGGAGAGAGAGAGAGGGAAAGAGAGAATCCCAAGCAGGCTCCACACCGTCAGTACAGAACCTAATGAGGCGCTTGAACTCATAAACCCTTGAGATCGTGACCTGAGCCAAAATCAAGAGTCAGACACTTAACTGACTGAGCCACCCAAGTTCCCTGTACCCTTGCTTCTTTTTAAAGCTTCTTTGATTTTTTTGAAGTAGGAGAGTTATAAAATAAATCTCTCCTTCTATCCAATCACACATTCCGACATCCACGTATCTATCCTTCCATCTTTTCGTCCAATCTCCATACTTTCTTTATCTTCCCATCCACCCATCCATCCATCCATCCATCTACTCATCTTAATAGCCATCCATTTATTTTTTTTTCAAATGTGTCTCTACATATATCTAAAAAATAGCCAGAGAAGGTGAATATAATGCATATTATGATTGTTAGTAGATTCATGGATCCAGAGAATGTCTATACTAGAACTAGGCCAATTTCTTCATTTTACAAAAGAAATGTAGCTGCTTTAAAAAATGATTTTAACTGTATTTCACAATTCTAGTTTACACTGAAACAAAGCTTTTCTGTAATTCTGGAACTATTTAACAGTTTTTAAGTATAGATATAAATCCCAAGGAGCTTTAGTAGACATGTTTAAAGTAGTTTGTAAACTAATGTACATAAATGCAACTTTAGAAAAAAAAGAAAATAGAGAATAAATTTTATTAAAGAAGTCACTTCAGTTCCTTAATTAGTGAGCTTCCTACTGCATTTAAACTGTGAATTTTCCTTATTCTTTCAACAAATATTAGTACAAGGGCTGACTTGATACAACAGGCTCTCTCACTCAAGATGTTCATAATCAATTTCTATTCAACTTTCCAGAGAAATGTCTATTGCATGAATTAAATATACTTATATGCTTAAACCATATTAAGCGGGACACTGTGAAGCTTTTCATATATCAAGTATAATAGGAGAAAGATTTAATATAAATGAATGTTATCTACAAAAGTAATGAATTTGTTCTTTACAAATCTTGGTCTCTTACACCTGTACATAGGAAGCCCTTCTATAAGAATCATATGATGTCCAGCTACTATAGGGAATGCAAAATCACTACTATTAATGAGATTTAGTCTGTATTCTTTTGCTGTAACATTATAACTCACTGAAGACAATTAAAATTCTGTTAGAGTCAAAGTAACAAGATGTAACTAAAATTCCAGGCATTTTTAAACATATATTACAATTAGTATAATTTCAACAGATATAGAATTCCATAACCTTCATAGGATTAGTACAATTAATACAACAAAAACTATCATCTGTAATTCCTCACAACACAAATAAAAATATTTACTTCTTTATATAGTTACAGACATTTATACCAAGATGGATATATGTTGATCAGCAAAGCTGAGAATGAAACCAGTAGATAGAATATGATATATAACTTTGCTATAGCTAGGACATATCTAAGTATCAGAGGAGGATTTTTCAACAATTTGCAACTTATATTGCTGAAATATACACAGCAAAACTACACAAATGATACTTATTTCATTCCAGCATCTAAGGCAGTGCCCCATAGAGGGCAGGTGCAACAAACAAGTGATTTGCATATATTTACAACAGTGCTGTCCAACAAAACATTGTCAATGATGGGGCACATCTACTCTAAAATGGTAGTGCATGTGGTAGCTTAGAATGATTGAGGAAGTGAATTGTAAATCGTATTTAATTGTATTAATGTAATATAAAGTAAAATAGCAGTATATTTCTACTAGCCCCTGTATTGGACAACACAGCTTTAGAAAGTAGTTGGTGTAAGCAACTAAATGGTACACACCGTGAAAATACAGAAAAAAACATTTATTTGTTCATTTGTTATTTGCTTTTGATTTTACACTTCCTTCCCCTGCCCATGTCCTTGTTGTCAATTTTACTTTTCGAAACTGGAGACTCTTAAGATTCTTACAAAGTTAAAAATATACAGAATGATCGTTAGAAATTAATTTCTTCTCATATCCCTTCCACCTTATTTTGACCATCCCTCGTAAAGAATATGTTTCCTTGACTGTTTAGCAATTCTTCACTGAGTCTTTTTTATAATGTGGATGAAAATAAGCAGATTAAGATTTGATTTCTTTTCCCTTCATTCTTAGACGAAAGTAGTGTATTGACTATACTGTTATATTTAAAATACTAAGTTCATGCTGACATCTGCCATGCCATCCCATCCCATAGAGTTTTTGTCCTTTCTGTTCCCTCAGCAGTACTTCCATTCTTTCATAGGGATAACTCTGGCACTCAAAAATTCCTACATGTTTACCTATTATCTCAATGTGACAACACACAATACTCCTGCAGTATTTCTTACAGTGCTTTTCTGACTTTGCTATTTCTTCACCTTCCCTGTCTGCTTTTTGGATTTTTGTTTTGTTTATTGACAGGTTTCTTCCTATGAAGGAAGGGTACATGGAAATTAAACATTTTGTGTACCTGCATGTCTAAAAGTTTTTCCCTCAATAGTTCACTTAATTAATGAATTGGTTATGTATTGAATTTCAAATTCAAAATAATGTCCCGTTATAATTTGAGTATATTGCTTCATCTTTTTTTCCCTTCAGAATCCAGGATTGCTCATGAAAATATGATTTTAATATTTTAATGATGATGTTTTCTCTTTTGAAGAGAGACATAGCTCTTCTCTTTATACTCAGTGTTCTGTAATGTTGGAGGGTATGTCTCAGAATGGTTATCCTTGCGTCCAAGCACTAGAACATATTGGTAATTGGGTACAAACTCTGAGTACTTGAGTTTGAATTCTCACTATGATACCTAGCAAATTCCTGAGGAAAAAATGGTGACTTAACAGAGTTTCTGTTTTTAAGAGCTCTCTGGCAGGTTTTTAAATTTTTTAAAAAATATTTTATTGTCAAGTTGGTTTCCATATAACACCCAGTGCTCATCCCCACAAATTGCCTCCTCCATGCCTATCACCCCCTTCCCCTCTCCCTCACCCCTATCAGCCCTCAGTTTGTTATCAGCATTTAAGAGTCTCTCATGGTTTGCCTCCCTCTCTCTCTCCAACTTTTTTCCCCCTTCTTCTCCCCCATGGTCCTCCATTAGCTTCCTCCTAATCCACCTATTATGTGCAAACATATGGTGTCTGTCCTTCTCTGCCTGACATATTTCACTCAGCATAACACCCTCAAGTTCCATCCATGTTGCTATATATGGCCAGATTTCATTCTTTCTCATTGCCATGTAGTATTCCATGGTATAGATAAACCACGTCTTCTTGATCCATTCATCAGTTGATGGACACTTAGGGTCTTTCCATGTTTTGGCTATTGTTGAGAGTGCTGCTATGAACACTGGGGTACATGTGCCTCTGTGCATCACCACCCTTGTATCCCTTGGGTAAATTCCTAGCAGTCCTACTGCTGGGTCATAGGGGAGTTCTATCGTTAAATTTTCGAGGAACTCCACACTGTTTTCCAGAGGAGCTGCACCAGTTTACATTGCCACCAACAGTGTAGGAGGGTGCCCATTTCTCTACATCCTTGCCAGCATCTATAGTCTCTTGAATTGTTTAAAAAAAAAAAATTAGCCACACTGACATGCGTGAGGTGGCATCTCAGTGTGGTTTTGATTTGTATTTCCCTGATGATGATGGATGCTGAGCATCGTTTCATGTGTATGTTGGCCATCTGGATGTACTCTTTGGAGAATTGTCTGTTCGTGTCTTCTGCCTATTTCTTCACTGAATTATTCGCTTCGCTTTTTGGGTGTGGAGTTTGGTAATTTCTTTATAGACTTTGGATACTAGGCCTTTATCTGATATGTCATTTGCAACTATCTTTTCCCATTCTATCGGTTGCCCATGAGTTTTATGGATTGTTTCCTTTGCCGTGCAGAAGCTTTTAATCTTGATGAGGTCCCAGTAGTTCATTTTTGCTCTTGACTCCCTTGTCTTTGGGGATGTGTCAAGTAAGAAATTGCTGCGGTTGAAGACAAGGAGGTTGTCCCCTGCTTTCTCCTCTAGGATTTTGATGGTTTCCTGTCTCACATTCAGGTCCTTTATCAGCAGAAAGAGAAATCACGAAACTG
The DNA here is from genome assembly GCF_003009895.1 of Hyaena hyaena. Lineage (NCBI taxonomy): Eukaryota > Metazoa > Chordata > Mammalia > Carnivora > Hyaenidae > Hyaena > Hyaena hyaena. Next base: position 323,667 of record NW_024082092.1, on the reverse strand, counting down.
ATCCCACTCACAACTGCACACAAAAAAACCCCATAAAATACCTAGGAATAAACCTAACCAAAGACATAAGAGATCTGTATGATGGAAACTATAGAAAACTTATGAAGGAAATTGAAGAAGACACAAAGAAATGGAAAAACATACCTTGCTCATGGATCAGAAAAATAAATATTGTTAAAATGTCATTACTACCCAAAGCAATCTACACATTCAATGCAATCCCAATCAAAACTGCACCAGCATTCTTCTCACAACTAGAAGAAACTATCCTAAAATTTGTATGGAACCACAAAAGACCCCGAATAGCCAAAGTAATATTGAAGAAAACCAAAATGGGAGGAATCACAATCCCAGACTTTAGCCTCTACTACAAAGCTGTTATCATCAAGACAGTATGGTATTGGCACAAAAACAGACACACAGGCCAGTGGAATAGAATAGAGAACTCAGAATTGGACCCACAAATGTATGGCCAACTAATCTTTGACAAAGCGGGAAAGAGTATCCAATGGAAAGAAGACAGCCTCTGTAACAGATGGTGCTGGGAGAACTGGACAGCATCATGCAGAAGAACGAATCTGGCAGGTTTTCTGAAGGGACTGAATAGAGGAAAACACATACACTTAGAGACATAGGAATTTTCAGAAATATATGCCTGAGTTAAAAGTGTTAGCATGTCCAAAAGACAAGATGACCTAATATAGCTGATGGCACAGGTTGGAGTGGTGATCAGGGAAGGTTTCACAAAGAACTCAGATCTAAGAACCTGAAAAATGGGACTTGCCAAGTAAAGAGGGTCAGGAAAAGGCTTTACTCGGGCATATAATCACAGCCAGGCAGAAAGAGAATTCAAAGAACTCTGGAATCAACTTTTTTTGCTCTCACCCAGGGAATCCCCAGCAACATGTGAAGGACCACCACAATACCATAGGTCAGTGGATATGTTGTTTCTATTGCCTCAAATACCCCCTACACACTGAACTTTGTTTTGCTAGAGTTACAGAAGTGCTTTGGACTCTCTATTTTTCTATAGCTCTTTTTCTGGTGTGTGTTTTTTCTGATGATAGAAACTGGAGAGGTTGAAAATAATCTTGATCAATAGATAGATTGGTGGGTGATTCTGAAAGAGGAGATTTTAACATTTTAACAATTCAAACTCACAAACAGTGGGAGAGTATATAAAAAATGAAAGTAATATGGAGGCTTTCTTAGAATATCAATATACCTAACAGAGATATTAAGAAGGGAAGAGAGAAGGCTAAAATGTAAAAGATGGAATATGCCAAGTATTAGCGAGGACGTCAATCAACTAGAACTCTCAGACATTGTTGATAGGACTAAAATTTGTTCCAACCATATTGGAAACTATCATTGCCTAGTCACATGGAACATATATATATTCTGTGACCCAGAAATTCTACAGATAGGCATATTACCTGAAAATATGTACATATATTCCTACTACCAAAGACATGTAGTAAGATGCTCATAGCACCACTATATATGGTAGCTCCAAAATGGAAAGTATTCAAATGTCGATTAACCACAGAATGGATAAATAAATTATGGTATAATTGCATCATGGGATTTATACAATAAGAAAAATAGCCTAAAACTCTACGTAATCTTGTGGGGGCAAATCACGTATTAATTTTGAGTAAAATTTAACATAAAAGTATATACAATATGATTCCATTTAGGAATCAAAACAGGGAAAACTAATGTATTCTTTTAGAATTTTCAAGTCTCTCCTTAGTAATATACATTGCGAAACAAATTGCTCCAAAATTTAGCAGATTAGACTAACAAACATTATCTTACACATTTTCTGAGAATTAGGAATCTGGGAATAGCTTAGCTGGTGTTCTGCTCCATGGTCTCTCATGAATTTGTAGTAAGATGCCATCTGAGACTGCAGTTATCTGAAGGCTCAAGTAAAACTAGAGGATCCACTTTTTTATTTAAGTACCATTGACATACAATATTATATTAATGCCATGTATACAACACAGTGATTTGGCATTTATATACATTATGAAATGATCACATGATGTCTAGCTACCATCTATCACCATACAAAGTTGTTACAATATTATTGATTATATCCTCTATGCTGTACTTTGTATCCCTATAACATTTCTTTTATATAAGTGGATGTTGGTATCTTTTAATCCTCTTTACCTATTTTATCCATTCTCCTCTGGAAACTACCAATTTGTTCTCTGTATTTATGAGTCTGTTTTTGTTTTGTTTAATTTGTTCAGTTTTTTTGTTTTTGTTTTTGCTTTAGATTTCACATATAAATAAAGTCATCTGGTATTTGTCTTTCCCTGAGTTATTTTGCTTAGCATTGTACTCTCTAGGTCCACTCATGTTTTGCAAATTGAAAGATTTCATTTTTCTTGTGGTTGAGTAATATTTCATTGTACCTATGTACCACATGTCTTTATCCATTCATTCATTGATGGGAGATTAGGTTGCTTCCATACCATGACTATTTAAAATAATAATTCAGTGAACATAGGAGTGAATATATCTTTTTGAGTTAGTATTTTCAGTTTTTAATGGTTATATACCTAGAAGTAGAACTGATGGATCATATGGTCGATCTATTTTTAATTTTTTGATGAATTTCCATACTGTTTTTGATAAGGCTGCATTAGTTTACATTTTTACTAACAGTGTAGAAAAGTTCCTTTCTCTCCACATCCTCACTAATACTTGTTATGCATTATCTATCTATCTATCTATCTATCTATCTATCTATCTATCTATCATCTATCTATCATCTGTCTATCTATCTATCTATCTATCTATCTATCTATTTATCTTTCATTTCTGTCATCTTGATAGTAGCCACTCTGATAGTGGTGAAGTAATATCTTATTGTGGTTTTGATTTGCATTTTACTGATGATTAGTGCTACTGAGCATCTTTTTATGTATCTGTTGGCCATCTGTATGTCTTCTTTGGGAAAATATCTATTCAAGTCATCTGCCTATTTTTTAATCAGATTGTATGTTTGTTTGTTTGGAGTTAAATTGTACAAGCTCTTTATATATTTTGGATATTAACCCATTATTTAATACATCATTTGAATAGATCTTCTCCCATTAGTAGGTTGCCTTTTCATTTCTAATGATAGTTTCCTTCACTATACAAAAGCATTTTAGTTTGACACAATCCTATTTATTATTGCTTTTGGAGCAGCAAGATCCGAAAAAAATATTGCTAAGACAGATATCCAAAAGTTTACTGCTTGTTTTCTTTTAGAAGTTTAATGGTTTCAAGTCTTACATTTAGATCTTTAATCTATTTTAAATTTATTTTTGTGTATGGTGTAAGCAAGTAGTCTAGTCCCATTTTTTTGTATGTAGCTGTCCAGTTTTTCCAAAACCATTTACTGAAGAGACTGCTTTTTCCTCCTTGTATATTCTTGCCTTTTTTTGTTTGGATTTATTAACCATATAAGCATAAGAGTATTTCTAAGCTCTCTATTTTATTTCATTGATTCATGTGCCTGGTTTTGTGCTAGTACCATACTGTTTTGATTACTATAGCTTTGTGGTATAATTTGAAATCAAGGAGTGTGATACCACCAGCTTTGTTCTTCTTTCAAATGCTTTGGATATGGTTCTTTACAAATTTTAGAAATATTTTTCCAAGTTCTGTGAAAAATGCTATTGAAACTTCAATAGGGGTGGCATTGAAACTGTAGATTGCTTTGGGTAGTATGGACATTTTAACAATGTTAATTCTTAAAATTAATGAGAATGGAATATCTTTCCATTTATTTCTGTCATCTTAAATTTCTTTCATCAATGTCTTGCAGTTTTCATGTTTAAGTTTTTCACTTCCTTGGTTAAATTTATTCTCTAGGTATTTTATTCTTTTTTGTAAAATTATAAATGGGATTGTTTTCTTAATTTTTATTTCTCCAAGTTCATTATTAATGTGTAGAAATGCAGCAGATTTTGTGTATTTATTTTGTGTCCTATAACTTTACTGAATTTATGTATTAACCTGAACAGTTTTTTGGTGGAGCCTTTAGAGTTTTCTACATATAGTATCATGTCATCTTCAAAGAGTGACATTTTTACTTCATCCTTACAAATTTGGATATCTGTTATTTCTTTCCTCTCTGATTGTTGTGGCTAGGATTTCGAATAATATGTTGAATAAAAGTGGTGGAAGTGAGCATCCTTGTCTTGTTCCTGATCTTAGAAGATAAACTTTCAACTTTCCCGACTGCGCTCGCGGAGAAGCAGGGCTTTCGGAGAGATATCCCACCTCTAACTGTGGGGCTTTCCTTGGACTGGTGGCCTCGGTCTGGCAGTGGACAGTGGAAGTTCCCTCCAGGTTAGGTGGTACCCCAGGGACGTGGTTGGCATCAGGAGGAACCAGTTCCCTGCCCTGAAGTGCCTTGGCTTGTGGGATTGCAAGTTGGGTGGCATCATTAACAACGCATGGAGTGAGGGCGTGAGGCATGGGAGACGGCCCGCCTCCTCTGCGCCTGTGGCACAGGCTACTTCAAGGAACAAACTTAAAGTGCACATGGTGGAGAGTTCAAAACATCACTACGAGTAGAGAAATAAAATAAAACCAAAGTCACAAGAGAGACCAAGGGACACCCTTCAAAAGAAGACTTCCTGAACGGCCAGGCCCTGGACAGTGTATGAGCCTCCTTTAATATTAATATAGCAGCACTCACAGGGGCAGAACACATCACAAGCTTTTAAAACTAATGAGAAAGAAAGCTAGCCAAAATGACGAAATGGAAGAACTCTCCTCTAAAGAAATTCGAGGGAGAAATAACAGCTAGAGAACTGCTCAAAACTGTTCTAAGCAACATAACTGAACAAGAATTTAGAATAATACTCATAAAATTACTCATTGAGCTTCAAAAGGGCTTGGATGACATCCGAGCCATTATTGTTGCAAATACTGATGAACTAAAAAATGCAACACAAAATAAAATGGAGGCTTTGGCTACTGCACGGATTGAAAAGGCAGAAAAAATACGTGAATTAGAAGATACAAATTATAGAGAAAGAGGAAGCTGAGAAAAAGGGAGAGAAATTGGTCCAGGAACATGAAAGGAGAGTTCGAAAGCTGAGTGATACAATCAAACGGAAGAATATCCATATCATAGGAATTCCAGAAGAAGAGAGAGAAAGGAGCAGAAGGTGTACTTGAACAAATAATACCTGAGAACTTCCCCAACCTGGGAAAGGAAACAGATATTGAAATCCAAGAGGCACAGAGAACTCCCCATAGACGTAAACTGAATCGATCTGCACGACATATAGTGAAACTGGCAAAATACAAGGACAAAGAGAGAATTCTGAAAGCAGTTAGGGATAAAAGGCCCCCAACATACAAAGGGAGACATATCAGGGTAGTAGCAGACCTATCTACTGACACTTGGAAGGCCAGAAAGGAATGGCAGGAAATCTTCAGTGTGATGAACAGGAAAAATATACAGCCAAGAAGCCTTTATCCAGCAAGCCTATCATTCCGAATTGAAGGAGAGATCAAGGTTTACCCCAACAAAAAATGGAGGAATTCATCATCACTAAACCAGCCCTACAAGAGATCCTATGAGGGAAATGTTCCAAGGAACACAAAGTCCCAGAGACACCACTACAAGCATGAATCTAACAGAGAACACAATAACTCTAAACCCGTATTTTTCAATAATAATACTGAATGTAAATGGACTAAATGCTCCAATCAAAAGACAGAGTAGCAGAATGGATTAAAAAAATGAAATCCATCTATTTGCTGTTTACAAGAGACCCATTTTAGACCTGAGGACACATTCAGATTGAAAGTGAGGAGATGGGAAAACATCTATCATGCTACTGGACATCAAAAAGAAAGCTGGAGTAGCCATATTTATATCAGACAAACTGGACTTTAAAATAAAAAATAAAGGCAGTAACAAGAGATGAAGAAGGGCATTATATAATAATTTCAGGGTCTATCCATCAGGAAGAGCTAACAAGTATAAATGTCTATGCACTGAATTCAGAAACACCCAAATACATAAGACAATCACAAACATCGATAAGAATGTGCTAATAGCCAAATATGGAAAGAGCCTAAGTGTCCAACTGATGAATGGATCAAGAAAATACAGTTTATATATACAATGGAATACTACATGGCAATGGAAAAGAATGAAATCTGCCATTTGTAGCAACGTGGATGGAACTCAAGGGTATTATCCTAAGTGAAATACGTCAGGCAGAGAAAGATACCATATGTTTTCACTCATGTGGAACTGGAGAAACTTAACAGAGGACCATAGGGGAGGGGAAGGGGGAAAAACAGTTGGGGGAGAGGGAGGGAGGGAGGCAAACCATGAGAGACTCTTGAATACTGAGAACAAACTGAGGACTGATGGGGGGGAGGGGAAGGGGGTTGTTGGCATGGGGAAGGGCACTTGTTGGGATGAGCGCTGGATGTTATATGGAAACCAACTTGACAATAAACTATATTAAAAATATGTATCAGAAAAAAAAAAAAGAAGATAAACTTTCAGCTTTTCACCTTTAAGAATGATGTTAGCTGAAAGTGTGTCCTATATGATCTTTATTAGTTTGAGGTATGTTCCCTCCATATCCACTTTGTTGAGAGTTTTTAACCACAAGTGGATTATGAATTTCGTGAAATACTTTTTCTGCGTTTATTGAGATGATCCTTCATTTTGTTAATGTGGTATGTCACATTGATTCCTTTGTGGATATTAAACCAAGCTTCTGTCCCTGGAATAAATCCCACTTGATCATGGTATGATCCTTTAAATATACTGTTGAATTTAGGTGGGTAATATCTTTTGAGGATTTTTGCATCCATGGTAATCATAGACCTTGTCATCTAATGTTTTTTGTTTTGTTTTTGTTTTTGTTTTTGCAGTGTCTTGTTTGATATTGGTATTAGGTAATTCTGGCCATGTAGAATGACTTTGGAAGCATTCTTTTCTCTTCAATCTGTTGAAGAGTTTGAAAAGGATAGGTATTAATCTTTAAATACTTTATTGAATTCACTTCTGAAGCCATCTGGTTCTGGAATGTCACTTGGTGGGAGTTTTCTGATTACTGATTTATATCATTTCTAATAATCTGTCCATTCAGATATTCCATTTCTTCTTGATTTGGTTTTAGAAGATTGTATGTTTCTAGGAATTTATCCACTTCTCTAGGTTGTATAATTAGTTAAATATAATTGTTTATTTACAGTAATCTCATAATTCTATGTATTTTTGTGGTATCAGTTGTTACTTTTCCTCTTTTATTTTTTTAAGTGTTGATTTATTTATTTTTGAGAGAGAGACAGAGAGAGAGAGAGAGAGAGCATGATGAGGAATGGCAGAGAGAGAAAGAGAGACAGAGGATCCAAACCAGACTCTGTGCTGTCAGCACAGTGTGCAATGTGGGGCTCAAAGTCACAAACCACGAGATCATGACTTGAGCTGAAGTCCGACACTTAACTGACTAAACCACTCAGTTACCCCTTTTATTTTTTATTTTATTTGCACCTTCTCTTTTTCTTGATGAGTCTGACTAAAAGTTTATCAATTTTGTTTATTTTTTCAAAGAATCAGTTCTTTTATTGATGTTTTATTTTTTAAAATTTAGTTTCTATTTCATGCATTCACTGATCTTTATTATTTCCTTCCTTCTACTAACTTGGGGCTTTGTTTGTTCTTATTTTCTAGCTTCTTATAAGGTTAGATTGTTTATTTGAGATTTTTCTTATTTCTTGAGGTAAGCCCATATTGCTATAAATTTTCTAGAGGATCCACTTCTAAGTTCATTCATATGGCTGTTGACCTGAGGCCTCATATCCTTGCTAGCTGTTGGTTAGCAATGTCAGTTCATTGTCTTATCGGCCTCTTTTATAGGGCTGTTTACAACCTAATAGCTAAAGTTCCCAGAGCAAATGATGTGTGTGAGAGAGAATGACTAAGATGGCATCCTTGATGTGTTTTTAACATATTCTAGGAAGTAACATGCCATCACTTATGCTCCATTTTACAGGGCACACAGTTCTGGTACAGTGTAGGAAAAAGGCACACAAAGACAAATACCAGGAGCCTAAGGTCACTGGGTGCTATGAAGATGGTTAGCTATTACACTTAGTAAAGTTTTGGATTGATAGATTTTGAGAAGTAGAAAATTATATTGATAATTTAAATATTTGAAAATTTGTACTGAAAAATACAACAGAAACTACCCCTCCAATTTTTTTTTTAAAGAGGTGGTTTTTAACTCCATTAAAATAAATTGGTACATAAGCAAGCAAGGTCAACATAGTACATTATTTGACTTGGGTCCAGTTTTAAATATTTAAATAATTCTATTTATTTAACCAGTTATTGTGAAGTAAGCAAATTTGACAACGATATGAAGTATGAAAGAGCTAAATTTTTATATTAAGTAGCCATTGACTACTAAAACATTTAAATCAAGATATATTATTTCTTAATATTAACATACTATTTAGAGGGACACCTGAGTGGCTCAGTTGGTTAAGCATCCTACTTCAGCTCAGGTCAGGATCCCATGGTCGTGAATTCGAGCCCTATCTTGGGCTTTGTGCTGACAACTCAGAGCCTGGAGCCTGCTTTTGTTTCTCGGTCTTCTTCTCTCTCTGCCCCTCCCCTGCTCACGTTCTGTCTCTCAAAAGTAAATAAACATTAGAAAAATTAAAAAACATATTATTTAGATATATCTTTTTTTTTTTTTTTAATATTAGCACCAGGGAAAGGAGTTCAGTCTCTAAGTCTCCAGAAGTATACAAAGCTGGATCTTCTGGTTAATTAAGTGATTCAGAGTTTCATATGTAGAAAGAGACCTCTGGCAGAAAGGGAAATGATTGTAAGTATCATGAAGCCATAACAAAGGCTTTCTTTCTATTTAATTTTTTAATTTTTGGAGATACTCCAGATGTTTGGAAGGTATGTCTAGAATAGAATAGTGAGGTCTTGTTAACTGTTTGATGTGTCATAAAGGACTCACTCAACTCTGATCCTTGATTTTCTTGTGTGAAAAAATAGCAAAATTCTCACAAGTCATTGGATTTTATGAAATATAATTTGAAGCACCAAGCACATTTTTATACATAATATTAGATTCCTAAATGTTAAAAAATATGAACCATAATAGTCAATGTTTTTTCAACAAATAAAAAATATGAGGGATATGGAGCATTGATACAAGTTATGCTCAATTGCATTTTTGGCTATTATTAATTCCTTCCTAGTTACTTAAAGAAATGATGACATAGTGTTAAGTGAACTTTCAAAGCTAAATATCTCTACCATTAATAACTTACAAAGAAAATTATATAATTAGAAATATTTCAATCTGAGTTTTATAAATGATAGAAAAAATAATTTGGTGACTTAATTTTAAATCATTACCTGTAATGAGTCTTAATTCTTTTCTGACCTATTTATTCCTACAATTATGTGCTCTCACCTACTTTCAAATGCACATAATAATTTTAGCAAGGTTTAAGCAAATGTAAAAATTCTTGGGTTACTACCAGAGAGAGACCTAAAGGCTCTTTAGACCTAAAGGCAAAGCTGGCTCTTTAGATTTGTTGTTCTTAGGCCAGAAAATTAACTTTACTTCTTTAAGGAGCACTGAAATGAAGAAGCCCCAAGTATTATACTTATTAAAAGGAGACAGTGCAGCATTGGGGTTCAGAGAGCAAGCTCTGCAATCTCAATTATCAGCCCCCACATATTAGCTGTCAGACCTCAGTTTCCTCATCAGTATAGCAATAGTTCCTGCCTTACAGGGCTGCTGTGAGCATTACATGAGACAGAACATATAAAATGCTTAGCACAGTGCCGATAGACATAAGCATTCAATAAATATTAGCCATTATTCTATATATTGTGAATAAAGTCCATAGAGAAAGTACAGATCTCTAAAGAGCTCAGTATTGGCTTAAAATTTGGCAATATAAAATAGACAAGATACATTAAGTTTGAGGCTTAGAATGTATTGACTTAAAAGCCAACTTTGTTTAGTGAATCTATGTTCTAAAGATCAGAACAGTTTATACTACCTGGCATTTTAATTGATTAGACTGAATTTGTTTAAGGTACCCCCTCCTTTTTTGATCAATGACTGTATAACATCATGGTATATTATGTGTAAAGCTAATTTTCTTGAAACTTAGGTAGATTATGCATTCAAGGCAGGTTTGTCAATTTGTTGTTCCTTCTAAATTACCATTAACTGGCTACTTAATTATACTTACTTTGTATTTTCTTGAAAGCATTAAAAAAATTCACTTCTAGTCTGATCCAAGCAACCATATGTCCATAGTATGAGTAAAGCACATCCACAGCTGATGTTTAAGCTAATGAAATGAGAAATGTATTACATATCAGCTTTGAATAGTTCATTTATGCTGTTAGAGTGAAAAAGTAGTAGTTTCCATCTGTACTTCAGAAATTAAACATTTGCTTCTGAAAGATTTTATTTTAATTGGAGCTAATATTAGTTTATTAGCAAAAGGCCTCTAGAGGAGTTAAAATGTAATCATGTAGCAATAATGAAAAGGCTATGTTTTATTTTCCTTTAAATACCCTAAATCTTTCTCACATTATCTCACATGGCAGTGAAAACTAGACCTTTCCATGATTTTTTGTTTGTCTTTTTTTAACGTGGCTGGGTTAACTACTGTTTTGAGATGGACGCATTGAACATTTCTATTATCACTGAAACTTCTTCAGATAATAATATTCTATAGTGAGATTCCATCACATCACTGTCTCATTTTCAGTGGATGGGATATCAAGGGCAATGAGAGCTAACTCATACCACCACCTTACCTAGGAAAGAAGTCCTGATCCACAGCTTCCATTTATATGGATGTGAATCCCAAAGTACATCTCTAATCCAGATCTTTTTCCTAATTCTAGAACTCTGTATCCAATGGCCTACCGAAAAATTCTGTCTCTATTTTTCATAATACCTCAAATTCATCCTATCTAAACACCCACTAAAAAGTTTTTCTCATCTACCAAACAAATGTACCATAATAATACTTTAACTCTCCCTATCAAAACCTTCAGTCTGTCACTACTGTGTCTACAATAGTGAAGATAGTTTCACTTCTACTTTAAAGTGAGACAGTGAAGTGATGGAATCTCACTATAGAATATTATTATCTGAAGAAGTTTCAGTGATAATAGAAATGTTCAATGTGTCTATCTCAAAACAGTGGTCAACCAGCCACATGTGTCAACAGCACTTGAAATATGATGTGATTGAGGAACTGAATCTACATTTTAGTTAATTTTAATGAATTCAATTTTTAATAGCCACACATGACCAGGTGATACTTTTTATTATACATAAAGAATGGACAGAAGAAAAGCTGGGGTAGATAATCCTGATAGATGTGGTGGTTAAGAAGTAGGGTATTGATAATACATTTTAGTAGGTAAAGGAAAGAGGGGACTAGATAACATTTTAGAAGATAAAGTACTTCTTATCTTCTAGGCATAGAATCATTGCTCTAAAAATTAATCTCTTATAATTTTGCATCTTCGCATAGGGCAGAAGCTTCCTCTATATAATATTATAGTAAAGAGTGTAGAGGCTTTCTTTTTTTTAAATTTTAAATGTTTTTATTTATTTCTGAGAGAGACAGTGTGAGCAGGGGAGGGTCAGAGATAGAGGGAGATACAGAATCTGAAGCAGGCTCTAGGCTCTGAGCTAGCTGTCAGCACAGAGCCTGACATGGGCCTCGAACCCATAACTGTGAGATCATGACCTGAGCTGAAGTCGGACACTTAACCGACTGAGCCATCCAGGCACTCCAAGGCTTTCTTAAAGAATACAGGATAGTATTTAAGAGGAAGAGTTAGAGTAGACTCTACATACTGGCCTCTGAGTTCAAACCTCTGTTCTGCTGAACTACCCTGGGCAAGATTCTTCACTTTTCGTTGTCTTCACTATTTAACGAAGTTTTAAACTGAGATTAATAAGAATATTTTTTAAAGATCTAAATCATAGCCCACATTTAGAAAAGTGCCTTGAATCCAGGGAGGAGTTAATGAATGTTACTATCATTAGCCATTAAAGTAAACTTAGAGAAATCTTTGAGAGTATTTTGAAATCTTAATTTTAAAAAAAGGGCAGTCTGTAGATTAATCATGTTAACAGATGTATCTTCAGACTCCTTCAATATTGTGTTATTTTGGAAACGTTGTGTATACAAGATTGTCTATTTATTTACATTATAGTGTTTTTATTTTTTTAGCTTTATAGAGATAATTGACATATAAAAATGTATATATTTAAGATGTACAACATGATGTTTTAATATACATATACGTTGTGAAAAGATTATCATGATCAAGATAAATAACATGTTCATCACCTCACATGATTACTTTTTTCCCCTTTATGATAGTGAGAATACTTAAGATCTACTTTCAGCAAATTTCAACCATATAAGATAGTAGTATTAACTATAGTTACTATACTGTACCTTGGAACTCCAGAACTTATTTATCCTGGATAATTGAAACTTTGTACCCTTTGGCCAGCATCTCTTCATTTCCCTTACCCCCTAACCATTGGCAACCACCATTCCAATCTTTGCTCCTATGAGTTCAACTTAAATTCTACATATGACTGTGATCATGCTGTAGTTATATCCATACTATTTTCCATAGTGGCTATTTCAATTTGCACTTCACCAACAATGTAAAAGAGTTACCTTTTTCTCTTCCTCCTCACCAACACTTGTTATCTTTTGCTTTTTTGATAATAATCATACTAATACATATGAGGTATATGATTTGCATTTTCTTGATATTTAATGATGTTGAGCACCTTTTCATATACCTGTTGGCCATCTGTATGTGTTCCCTACAAAAATTTTTGTTCACTCTGCTGTTCATTTGTTTATTAGATTATTGTTATTATTATTATATTTGGGTTGTATAAATTCTTAATATATTTTAGAAATTAACCCCTTATCAGTTGTGTGGATTGCAAATATTTTCTCCCATTCCATAGGTTCTCTTCACTTTGCCAATTGTTTCCTTTCTATGCAGTTTTTTAGTTTAATTCAATCTCCTTGTCTATTTTCACTTTTGTTACCTGTGTGTTAGTGTAATATCCAAAAAACCATTCCCAAGACCAATGCCAAGTATGTCAAGTAGTTGTTTTCCAGCGTTCTTCTAGTAATTTTATGGTTTCAAATCTTAGGTTTAAGTCTTCACATTGAGTTAATTTTTGTGTACACTGTGAGATAAGGGTTCAATTCCATCTTTTTGCGTTTGGATACCCAGTTATCCCAGCACCACATACTGAAAAGTGTCCATGCCTCATTATGTGCTCTTGGCACCTTCGTCACAGATCAGTTAAACTGGAGATGCATGGGTCTATTTTTGACCCTCTATTCTGTTTCATTGGTCTATATTTGTTTTTATGCCAGCGGCATACTGTTTTATTTTGATTTAATTATTACCAGGTAAAATTAGTATGTGTTAGTTTCAGGTATACAACATAATAATATTTGTATACACTAAAGAGTCCGGTTACCATTTATCATCATACAATTGGCCTGCACCTTTTGAATACACCCATCATCCCCTTCTCCTCTGATAACCACCAGTCTGTTCTCTGTACCTATTACTTTTGTTTTGCCTTTTTGTTCATGTGTTTTGTTTTTTTTATAGATTCCACATGTAAGTGAAATCATAAAGTATTTGTCCTTTTCTGACTTATTTCACTTAACATAAAAACCTCCAGGCCCATGCCTGTTTTGGGGAATGATAAGGGTTCATTCTTTTTTATGTCTGAGTAATATTCCACTGTGTGTGTGTGTGTGTGTGTGTGTGTGTGTGTGTGCGCACGCGCACGCGCGCACGTATACACACACATTACCTTTTCTTTATATATTACCTATCAGTGGACAATTAGGTTGCTTTCATATTGTGGCTATTGTAAGTAATACTGCAATGAACATAGGTGTACATATATCTTTTTGAATTCGTGTTCTCATTTTCTTTGAGTAAATATTCTCTGCCCATTTTTTTGTATTTGTTAAATTTATTTTTATTTTTTTAAATGCGTATTTACCTTAGGAGAGAGAGAGAGCGCATGCACTAGAGTGAGTGTGGGAGAAGCAGAGAGAGAGGGAGGGAAAGACAGAATCCCAAGTAGGCCCTACACTATCAGCACACAGCCTGACATGGGGCTTAATCTCACAAATGGTGAGATCATGATCTAAGCTGAAAACAAGGGTCAGGTTCTTAATCAGCTGAGTTACGCAGAAGTCTGCCCATTTTTTAATTATTTTCAAAAATTGTTTTTTGGTGTTGAGTCATATGAGTTCTTTATATTGTCTAGATATTAACCCCTTATTAAATATATCATATGCTAATATTTTCTCTCATTTAGTAGGTTCCATTTTCATTTTAATGATATCCTTTGCTATGCAGAAACTCTTTAATTTTAGTAGTCCTACTTATTTATTATTTCTTTTGTTGGCTTTGCTATTGAAGTCAGATTCAAAAATTCAATGTGAAGACCACTATCAATGATGTTACTGCCTATGTTTTCCTTTTTTGTAAATATAAATTATTTAATATGTAAATATTAGATAACACACTACTGTACAAGCATTGGGCCTAATAAGTAATAAAATAGTAAATCAAAATGTATCTCAAAACAATAGAAAAATAAAACACAATATTTTCATATCTATGGGATGCAGCAAAAGCAGATATTAGAGTAAAATTTATGCTATAAATGCTTAAGAAAAAAAGTTGAAAATAAACAATGTAACAATATACCATAGGAACTACCAAAAGAAGAAATTTAGCTGAAATTTAGAAGAGGAAGGAAATAACAAAGAAAAGTTAGAAAAAAATAGAGACCAGAATAAAGAATGAAATAACATTGAGAGTGATGACCATTTTTTTAAAAAAATAAACAAAATTGGCAATGCTTTAACTGCATTAACTAAGAAAGAGAGTGTGTGTGTGAGAGAGAGAGAGACAGAGAGAGACAGAGACAGAGAGGCAGAGAGAGAGAGAGAGGACTCAAAAACCAAAATGAGAAATAACCACAGAAATACATAGTGTAGTAACAGATTACTATAAATAAGTAATTACTAACGAATGAGGTAACTTAGAAAAAAAAACCTTCTTCGGTCCTGCCTATGTTTTCCTTAGGGTTTTATGGTTTTAGGTCTTGCATTTAAATCTTTAATGTGTTTTGAGTAAACTTTGTGTATGGTGTAAGAGAGTGGTCTGCTGCTTTCTTTTGCATGTAGCTGTCCAGTTTCCCCAGAATATTTTCCCATGTATATTCTTGGCTTCTTTTCTGGAAATTAATTGACCATATATGCATTAGTTTATTTCTGGACTCTCTTTTCTATTCCATTGATCTATTGTCTGTTTTTATACCAATTCCATACTGTTTTGATAATTATAGCTTTGTAATGTAGTTTGAAGTCATTGTGACACTTTCAGATTTGTTCTGTTTTCTCAAGATTAGTTTGGCTATTTAGGGTCTTTTGTGGTTCCATACAAATTTTAGAAATGTTTGTTCTAGTTCTGTGAAAAATGCCACTGAAATTTTGATTGGAATTGCACTGTATCCATAGATTGCTTTGGATAGTATGGATATTTTAACAATATTCTTGAAATTCATGAGTTTGGATTATCTTTCCATTTATTTGTGTCATCTTAAATTTCTTTCATCATGTCTTATAGTTTTCAGTGTATTATAAGCCTTTCACCTCTTTGATTAAATTTATCCCTAGGTATTTTATTTTTTTGGTGCTATTATAAATAGGGTTGTTTTCTTAATTTTTCTTTCTTCTAGTTCATTATTAATGTGGAGAAATAGAACAGATTTTTGTGTATTTATTTTGTATCCTGTAGCTTTACTAAATTAATTAGCTTTAACATATTTTTGGTGGAGACTTTAGGGTTTTCTACCTATTATAAAAAGTCATCTTCAAAGAGTGACCATTTTAGTTCTTCCTTGACAATTTGGGAGCCTTTATACCTTATTCTTGTCCGATTGTTTTGGATAGGATTTTGAATAATATGTTGAGTGTAAGTGGTCAGAGTGGGCATCCATGTCTTAATACTGGTCTTAGAGGAAAAGTTTTCAGCTTTTAATCATTTGTCTAATGTTTACTATGGGTTTTTCATATATGAACTATTTAATATTGATTCATGTTCCATCTATAGCCATTTTGTGGAGGGTTTTATGACAAATTTTGAATTTTATCAAATTCTTTTTGTGTATTATTGGAGATGATCATGATTTTTATTAATGTGATGTGTCCCATAGATATTGGGTTTTTATATTTCTGTTTTATAATCTCAATGCTTTTTTTTAAATTTAAGCTTTGCTTTCTTCATTGATTCCCTGACTGTTCTAGAGGATGTTGTTTAATATCCACATATTTGTGATTTTTCCAGTTTTCTTCTTGTAATTGAGGAAATTCTAGTTTCACATCATGGTGGTAAAAAGTTGATTGATATGATTTCATTCTTCTTAAATTAATTAAAGCCTGTTTTGTGGCCTAGCATGTGATCCATCTTGAAGACTGCTCCATGTGCATGCAAGAAGAATGTATATCTCCTGCGATCGGGTAGAATGTTTGTATATATCTATTAGGTCCATCTGGTCTAATATGCTGTTAATGCTGTTTTATCTATCTATCTATCATCTATCTATCTATCATCTATCTATCATCTATCTATCTATCTATCTATCTATCTATCTATCTATCTATCTATCATCATCTATCTACTTGTTTTCTGGATGATTCTGGATGTCAATATCCATTGACATACGTAGGGTTATTAAAGTCCCCTACTGTTAATGTATTGCTCAAGGTCTCCCTTTAAGTTTGTTAATATTTGCTTTATATATTTAGGAGTTCCTCATTGGTGCAGAAATATTTTCAAATATTATATCCTCTTGATGGATTAGCTTTATGTAACAACCATTTATTTATTATTTTTTGTTTTATATTACAGTTTTTGTTTTGACGTCCATTTTGACCGATATAAGTATAGTTACACCAGCTTTCCTTTTGTTTCCATTTGCATGGAATACCTTTTTCCTTCCCTTCATTTTCAGTCTGTTTTCCCTTAGATCTGTATTTAGTTTCTTTTTTTTTTTTTTTTTTTTAATATTTTTTTATTTATTTAGGAGAGAGAGAGAGACAGCGTGAGCAGGGGAGGGTCAGAGAGAGAGGGAGTGACAGACTCTGAAACAGGCTCCAGGCTCTGAGCTGGCAGTCAGCACAGAGCCCGACGCGGGGCTCGAACCCACGAACCGCGAGATCATGACCCAAGCGAAAGTCGGACGCTTAACCGACTAAGCCACCCAGGCGCCCCTGTATTTAGTTTCTTGTGGGTAACACGCAGCTGTATTGTTTTTTCATCCTTTTAGCCACTTTTTTTATTGGAGGATTTATTCCACTAACATTTAAAGTAATTAAGTATGTATTTATTGCCATGTGATTGTTTTCTGGCTGTTTTTGTAGTTCCTCTCTGTTCCTTTCTTCTCTTGCTCTCTTCCCTTGTAGTTTGGTGACTTTCCTGTTTTGTTTACATTCCTTAGTCTTTATTTTTAATGTATCTAATATAGGTTTTTGCTCTGTGGTTACCATGAGGTTCACATATAACAAGTTATATATATAAGAATCTATTTTAGGTTGATAGAAACTTAAAGATGAATGCATTTTAAGCCTCTGCAGTTTTAGTCCTCCCACCAACAAATTTTATGTTTCTTGATATCATATTTTACACTTTAAAATTTTGCACCTCCCTTAACTAATTACTGTAGATACAGCTAATTTTACTACTTTTGTCTTTTAAGTTTCATACTGCCTTTATAAATGGTTAATTCACTACCTTTCCTAAATATTCACCTTTATCAGTAAGAGTTGTACTTTCATATGTTTTCTTGTTATTAGTTAACTGACCTTTATTTTCTGCTTCAAGAAGTCCCTTTATTATTTCTTATAATGCCAGCTTAATGATGAACTCCTTTAGCTTTTGACAGTCTGGAAAACTCTTTATCTATCCATCAATTCTGAATGTAAGCTTTTCTGTGTTGATTATTCTTAATTGAAAGATTTTCCCCTTTGGCACTTTGAATATATCATGCTATTTCCTTCTGGTCTGCAATGTTTTTGTTAAAATATCAGCTGATAGTCCTATGAGGATTTCCTTATATATAACAAGTTGTTTTTCTCTTGCTGCTTTAAGATTCTCTTTTAATCTTTAATTTCTGACATTTTACTTATAATGTGTTTGGTGTTGGTCCCTTTGGATTTATGTGTTCTTTGGAACACTTTGTGCTTCCTGGACCTGGATATCTCTTTCCTTTTCCAAGATAGGTAAGTCTCCCAACATTATTTCTTCAAATTCAATTTCTGCCTCTTTCTCCCCCTCTCCCTTCTGGGACCCCTGTAATGCAAATAATATTCTGCTTGATGTTGTCCCATAGGTCTCTTTAGCTATCTTTACTTATTTATTTATTTATTTTTTACATTTTGCTGCACCCTTGAGGTGAGTTTCACGTCCCATATTACAGATTATTGATCCATTCTTGTCTTTCTTCTAGTCTGCTTCTGGATTCCTCTAGTATATTCTTTCGGCTCAGTTTTTGTATTCTTTACCTCTGTGACCTCTTTTTGGTACCCACTTATATTTTCTATGTCTTTGTTGAAGTTTTTATTGTGTTCATTCATTCTTCTTTATCTTTAGAAATTTGATGAGGATCACCACTACTTTGAATCCTTTATTATATAGATTATTTATCTCTGTTTTGTCGTTTTTTTCTGAGGTTTTGTTTTGTTCTTTTGTTTCAAACATATTCCTCTGTTTCCCCATTTTGTGTTTCCCCCTTTGTGTTTGTTTCTGTGTATTATGTAAAATAGTGACTTCTCTCAGCATTGAAGCAGTAGCTTCATGTAGGAAATCAACCTTGCCTTCACTTTGGTTGTCTGTTGAACTTTTGTGATTGTCTAAGTAACCTGATTTTGTTGTTGTTGTTTTTGACCTATTTATTCTTGATAGGTTCCAGTTTTTGAGAATGTGCGAAGACCTGTCAGTGTACCAAAAAGAGTGATCTCTCTCAGCACCTAGTTTCAGCTGATTGGAAGCCAAATCCTTAGACAGCAGCTTTTAGTGTATGTAATTGTATATAATCCTGTGGGACTACAATTCATCCCTAGCTGACTCCTAGCTGACTTCCACGCTAGGGGATGTGGAGGTGTCCCTTGGTTTACAGTTGTAGTATTTGGAGTTCAGATAAGCATATAAGCTTCTCTCTGGAGGTAACTGTATGCATGGGTGAGGCCAAAGTAGGATGCAAATCTCATGGCTTTAGTGAGACCATGAAAGATGCAAAGGACAGGATATATCTGCAGCTTTCGCAATGCTGGAGAAGAGTGCTTGGGTAGGTACACCCTTGGCTTTAGTGAGGCTGTGGTTGTCCACACCCCCTGTGCTAACAAGCTAGAGAGAGAGAACAAATATGGTGTTATCAGCACCTCCAACCCCAGAGAACATATCAAGTTGTTCCTGCACCTCTGGAAGATGTCTTAAAATTAGCAAATAAATCTCCTTCACTTATCACCCAGCACCTCTCATCTCTCTGAAGTAGATCCCAAGTGATGAGGTGCCTGATATGGAGCTCAAACTCCTTACTCCTTAGGGAGAAGCTCTGGATCCAAGAAATTTCCTCCTTATTGTGAGGGTTGGATTTTGGGGAGGTTGCATCTCTGCCTGTCCTACCTATCTTTTTATCCATTGTTGTGGAGAGAACTGTTTACCTAGCTATAGTTCTTTTTCAGTGGGAATTATTCCACATATAGCTATAGATTTGGTGTATCCATGAGAGAAAGTGAATTCAGGGTCTTCCTACACCACCATTTTGGAACGTCCCCTCCCCCGCCTTTTGATGAATTGGAAAATATCTTTAACAAAAGAAAGTTTATTGTGTTTTTATTATTTCTATGAGATAGAGTTTTTACCTTTAATTAAATTTTCTTATATTTAGCAACTCAAGCGATTTCTTTCTTTAAATATCTTCAGGTTTATAATTCCAATTGTTAACACACCAATTGTTTTTGGTAATTTATTGGGACTTATATTGGATAGGCTGAGAAATGATTATATGGTCTCAGGTTGGGTAGAAACAAAAATGACGTAAAAAAGAAAGATAATCTTTGAAACTATTTCTATGAAATGTATTTTATTATCTTTGATTCCTTTTACTTTTTTAAATGTTTTATTTATTTCTGAGAGAGAGAGAGAGATTGAGAGACAGCGTGAGCAGGGTAGGGTCAGAGAAAGAGGGAGATACACCGTGAGATCATGAGCTGAGCCGAAGTCAGACGCTAAACTGACTGAACCACCCAGGCGCCCCATCCTTTTACTTTTCAGAGAACCAAAATGATCCTGCCAAAATGTTTCGTCTCTTTACATCAAAAAATAATTAAAATTCTATTAATCAAATATTTATTTTAAAATATCTTATATTTTTTATTAAACCTAGAAATCTGAAAATATAAACAGAACAATCTTCTCTTTCTTATTAATTTTAACAGCAATTCCTGAGTTTGTAACACAAGTGAATGTCGCCTTGGAAGCCTTAAGTAAAAACTCTTTGGATGTATTTGATGATGATCAATTTGTGGACATCTCAAAGAAGATCTATGATACAATTCATGACATCAGATGTTCAGTCATGATGATTCGGGTAAGTTTGCTTTGCTTTTCATTGAATTATTGAAATGCCCTTCACCATCTGGAATGCTTGGAATGATTGCAAGACATATTTTATTTCTATTTCATAATGTCAATGCTGAAATCCATTAGAACTTTAGAAATTCGTATGTATCCCTGAAGTCAAATCTACCGTCACAAACAACACTTTCACTTATGTATTTGGTTATAACTTATGCAAATGAGCACATTTAACTGCTGCGTGTGCAGAAATGATAGGATTCCTTGTGTGCAGAATTCACTGAGGTGTCATATACCATGATCAGGAGCCAAAGAAAAATACATAAAGTAATTTGCTTTCTTTTCTTGAATGGAAAGAAAGGAAAGGATCTTTCTCATTACTGTATTGAAATTGTTAGGAAAATGTGTCTGTTTATAACAGGTTGTTTCTATGGTCAAACCCTCTCATACCAGATTATAGACTCAGGCTGTTCTGTAAGAAATCTCACTTGGAGCTGCCAGGAACAGTAAACACTTGAACTGCCCCAATCTAGGAGTTGTCTGTCTTGGGAAATATATGCCATCTTCTTAAGAGTTAAAATGAGCCATTTATTGTGGGCATACTGCATACACAGAGACAAGGATTATTTGGTTTTACTCAAATATTAATATGGAGTATTTTTTAATTCTTATTTTAAAAAAACAGTGGAGATTTTCTGAAAAATGCACATGTAAAGATATGGGGGTTTTTTATTTTAGGATAGGTTCACATGGAGTCAGACCATGAAGTAAGGATTTGTGTTACTATTAGTCTATTTAAGAGAAAATAAGACAGAAAAAATGAGGCAGTGAGGGGAAGTATATCAGCAAGATGTAATTATACATCACTACTGGCAACTAGGGTGCAATCTTGCTGGGGAACTCTGGGTGATAGCATAGAATACACCTCAGAATTGTCTTACCTGAGGTGAACAATACCCAGTTTGTCTTCCTATTTATCTGTGGTTAAAGGCTACCTCTCCTCAGAGGTGTTTCTAAAGTCTCTGGCGTGGGTCAGGCTCTTGTGCCCCCCCAAAAGTAACCCTTAGGCAGTGTGGCAGGTACTTGCAAAAAGACTCAGTAGGAATGTGAGTGTAATTTGTTAAGTATGAGTATAATTTAATTTGAAAGCCTCTATGTTTAATTGTTAGTGAAATTATAAATATAGAACTAGAAGTGTTAAAGAGATACGAGCAGAGTACCACCTGTATGACAGTCTCGAATGTCATAGTTAGGTTACACTGAGCATTCCATAAAAATGGAGTCGTTTGGGGATCTTGTAAGGGAAAGGGCCAACAGAAGTTGAAGACGCTGGCAGGACAGATGGATGCTTATGAAAGAAATTCTAAGGGAAAGGCAGAAGCGTCAAAATATAGGATCTAGCATTTCAGAGCATGGCAAAATCTGAAAGCAAGCCAATAATACATATAAGAGAGAAATTTCATATATGTATTCGCAAGCAGCCAAGAAGTATTTGTTCATATGTGATTGGGAACCGTGGCATTGTACCAGTTCTATGTCTGAGTTGCTAAGTACCTTTATCAAATATTTTCTTCTAACAAAGGATTTTAGATCTTAACCATGTAGAGTAGTGGACTAGTAGACTGGTAAGAATCCAATGAGAGGATGGGCAGAACCAAGAAAGGAACACTGAGTGAAGATACATGAGTTTCAGGCAATGGTCTTTCCAGAGTGAAACACCTGTGTTTTCAGTATCCCTGGGTATGTGAGAAGTTTAAACCAATGAAATAACATAGGTGAACCAGAGTGGGAAATGCATTTTTTCCTCTGAAAAAGCTACCTAGGGATGAAAAAAGTTTTTAATTCCTCCCATTTGTATGTTTTAGTATTTAATAATTTCCTTCTTATCAAAATAGCTTACTTATAACAAGTCAAATTACCTTGCCATTATTTCTGTGTATCCCTCATACCCAGCAGTCCTCTGTAGGGCAAGAGAACAATTTATTGGCATTATCTAATAGCCTTAGAGGGCTGTAACTTTTCTCTGTAGTCATCTCTTTTTCAAGATACATTCTTCAATTTCTTTTAACTTTTCCTCACAGGAATAATTTAGTATTTTGTGTTCTTTACTAGTCCTTATTCAACTTTTCAACAAACTTCTCAAATGAGACTATCAAAAATCATACTCTAGTTAGGGCCTGTTCAAAATCAAATAAAGTGGAAAACTTGTTCATATGTTATTGCTAATAACACTGCCAGCTGCTGTGAACTTATTTTTCTCTTCTAAAATATTGTGATTATTGGATAGACAATAATTTCCTTTTATTTTAAAATTTTCCCTGTTATTGCCTATATATTCCTTCTCTGTTTTGGTTTGATATGTTTGCTTGGGTCATAAATCTCATACCAGATTTAAAGTTTATTATATTTCTAAATGATTCTTCATACAATTTATCAGTTGGTTTTAAATTTGGTTATGATTGTACCTAATTAGCCTTAATTAGAAACATGAGATTGTAATCTAAATTCCTTCATCTAGATTACTAATAAAAATATTGAATTATATTGGACCATCCTCTGACTGTAATCTCTGTTATTAGCTCCAGTTAAGCATCATAGTGTTAGGAGACCTTACAATCTGATGTTCCATCCAACTAAGAACATATTGGCAAGTGTGTGGTTTATAAAGATGTTTCCTGAATTTTGAGGTAGATATATTCTTCCTTCAAACACACTTTATGGCCAAAAAATAAAACAGATTAAAAACAAAAAAACAAAAAAACAGAGCTGTTGTACTGGAAACCATGAAAGAGAGTCCAGAGGCTCATCTCTGGGCCTGTGTGCCTAGTTCCTTAGGCAACCCCTAGGGAAACTTCTATCCGACTACAAGGATTCTTTGGAGGATGATCCATAAATCTCGTACTTAACTGCTAATTGGATTATAGGTTGAAAGTAGAAGTCTAACTCAGGTACAATTAAAAAAATCTATAATATTTTGTTTTCCTTTGAAGACTATCTCTTTAGCATAGAAGATAATAAAATTGATCTGGTGTAATCTTCTCTTAATTAGGTCAAATTTAATGTTGACCAATATCCTGACCTTAGAACTACAAAGCATTTTCTTCAAAGTAACTAAAGAATGTCAACATTAAGGCAAGTCCAAGGAGGCTATGCTCCTGTGAGTGTTACAAAATCCTGTCTTATGTCTGAATTTTCAGTGTTGTCAGTGCCCTTGAGGCACTAAAATACTAAAAAAACAAAACACAAATACAATAAAAAACCAAAATACTAAAATTTTTCAGTGCTTGAAATTTTACAAATGGTTTTAAAAATATGATTACATTTTTCTTTATTTTTTGGTGAATAATTGTGTTAGCAATTGTTCAGATTATTGTTTTAAATGTTTTATTTATTTTTGAGAAAGAGATAGAGACAGCTTCAGCAGGGGAGAGTCAGAGAGAGGGAGGTAAAGAATCTTAAACATGCTCCAGGCTCTGAGCTAGCTGCTCAAACCCACAAACCTGAGATCATGACCTGAGCTGAAGTCGGACACTTAACCGACTGAGCCACCCAGGCGCTCCTGTTCAGATTATTTTTAAAAGTTCTGAAAGAAAATGCTCACATTTAATATTGCTATCTCCACTGGATTCAGTTTGTAAACAAATAATTTATGGAATACCATTCTTAACCTCAGAGAGTAGGGAATATTAAATATTTATTTTTTCTTTGGGGTTTAATATCTATGTTATTTTTACAGTTATTAAGAGTCCATATATTAAGATTAAAACAAGTCACAGATCTCTCTAACCCTCAGTTTCTTCCTTTGTAAAATAAACTTTGTATTAAATCTACTTCAAAATATTATTATGCTGACAAAATGAACTAATAGAAATTAAATACTCAGTAAGTAGTAATGTCTTATAAAAGTAGCTACTATTGCTATTACCATTGTGAATAATGCTAGTACTACTGAAACTGCTTATTATTTTTTTGATGTCTTGAAGAATGTTATCTATAGAAGTTATAGAAATGTGCCCACGGGCCAACTTGAAGCCAAAGCCCAAAAGTGCCTTAAAAGGTAAAGTTCTAAACAAAGAATTATGTTTTTATTCAATATATTATTTTACATAAGAGGAAACTTATTGTGTATTTTAATTATAGATTATTTAATGCAAACTGTGTTTTTGAACCTATAATACTTTAAGCTGGCATTATAATTCTATATGTTGTTTTTATTAACTTCTTGAAATGTGCAAGAAAGATTCTTGATGGTTCATCTTTTAGGGAAATGTGCTTAACCAGAAGTAGATAAAAATTTTAAAGGAAAACATAATTGAATTGTGAGAAACATGGGTGGCTAGTAGTGAAATAACCTCAAAAAGAGGAAAATTTTCAGCAAAAATTCAGCCTTTGAACAGGCATGCAGAATGTAGGCTTCATATATTTTGTTTGTGAATTTTCAAATGTGAAACACGTAGAAAATACAGAGACACTTTCCAAACCAAATGTGAAGATTTTTAGGACCACCACTAAGTTTAGATTTTCTGTGTTAGTTGTCTAACTTCGTATTTCAGAGAATAAGAACAAATGTTGGATATGTCACTTGATTGAAGTTTATTTTTGAAGAAACAAAGGAAAATAAAATCACAAAACCATTTACGTGGCCCAGTTTACATGGAACATTTTTACATGAATATTTTACATAGCTTCTAGAACTGGAACAGAGTTCAATATATAACTTCAGTTTATATAGCCAGAAACACCTTTTTTTTCTGATTCCACTGTACCCTCCAGAATGGATAGATGGCTTTCATTGGAATTATATACAATTTTCCTAATTTAGATTACTTGCACTGTCATGATTTCTTTGAATGGCTTCTATCCTTCTCCATAACTTCTTTTTATCTGACCTCAAAAAATTATTTTGTTTTATATGTCATCTGGAGCAAGCTGCTCGTTTTTCGGAAGTCTCACATTCAAACTTTGGGAGGAAAAGACTGATGGTGTCAGTTAGTCACTAACTGGTGGAGAATGTTATCTGGTACAACTAGTATTCTATTGAATTAAGTTCAGAAATGAAGAAATAGTGAAAGGAATAGTGTGTAAAATAAAGACTTGTATTCAAGTTTCAATTTTATGTGTTATCATTTAGTTTGTTATTTTTATCAAAGATAGTTTCTTTACAGTAGAGGGAAATGAAAGCATATTTTATTACTTTTACTCATCATAGCGCTTAAAAATTTAGAGCAAAACATTTTTACTTAAAATTTGGAACAAAGGTATAATGTCCATGCTCCAGTCCAATGAAATGTTTTAGATGTTCTAGCCTGTACAGTAAATCAAGAAATAAATAAAAAGTGTACAGATTATAGGGAAAAATAAAACTGCCTGTTTTTGCAAATTGTATCATCAACCACATTGAAAATCCTAAAAAAAAATTTACAACAACAAAAAACTCCACCCTGGTAGAATTGGAAAGTAAGTTTAGCAAAAAAGAAGGGGAAAAAAAAGAATAAGGTCAAATTAATGAAATATTAAATATACAGTAGAGAAATACAGTGAAAGTCAATATGTATTTCTATTTAACCACAATTAGAAAATGTATCTTTTAAAAGTATAATTTATCACAGCATCAAAATAACAAAATAAACTGACAAATTTAACAAACATATACAAGGTTTATACTCTGATAATTATGAGATATTAAGAAAACACATATTAGGAGAAAGTTAATCATATTCCTGGACTGGGAGACTTAATGCTATTAAGGTGTACAATAATCTCAAAACTGATTTATAGATATAATGCCATCCTAAACAAATTCCCAGTGGACTCTTATGAAAACTGATAATCCAGGGTGGTTACATGGGTATACTCATTTGCCAAAACTTATCATGCCAGGGGTGCCTGGGTGGCTTAGTCGGTGAAGCGCCCAACTTTCGCTTAGGTCATGATCTCGCGGTTTGTGGGTTCGAGCCCCGCGTCAGGCTCTGTGCTGACTGCCAGCTCAGAGCCTGGAGCCTGTTTCAGTCTGTGTCTCCCTCTCTCTCTGGCCCTCCCCTGCTCGCGCTGTCTCTTTCTCTCTCCCCTAGAAATAAATAAAACATTAAAAAAAAACTTATCATGCTATACACTTAAAATAGCAAGTAAATTACATGGATAAAGTTGATTTTAAAAATAAATGTTTTACCCAGTAGTTGACACCTTAGAAATGATATAATTTTATTTACCTCATTTTATTTAGATAAAGTCCCATTGAATGTATTAATTATTAATTAGGTTTAATTACAAAGGCTTGCATGAACTACTGAACATGCTGACATTTAGAATATTATAATAAAATGAATATTTTTTTACTTTAAAACTGGCTACTTGCCAAATATTTCTTTTTAGAAAATTTTTTATTGTTTATTTACTTTTAAGAGAGAGAGAGTAAGAGACAGAGTGCAAGTTGGGGAGAGTCAGAGAGAGAGAGGGAGACACAGAATCTGAAGCAGGCTCCATGCTCTGAGCTGTCAGCATAGAGTCCAACATGGGTCTCGAACATACAAACCATGTGATCATGACCTGACCCAAAGTCAGATGCTTAACTGACTGACCCAGTCATATGGCCACAGAGCTGCATTTGGTTGACTATCTTATTTTATATGACCTATGGGTTAAAATTGATGTTAGCATTTTTAAACAGTTGAAAAAATTTCAAAGAAGGATAATGTTTTTTAACATGTGAAAGTTATATGCAATTCTAATTTTAGGAATAACATCAATGGATAGTTCTTTGCACTATGATGGCAAACTTGAGTAATGGCAACAGTAACCATATGGCTCAGCAGCTATAATTAAATTTTAAGCTGCTCTTTGTTTACCATAAATTTTTAAATTCAACTGATGAGGTTTACAGGATGTTGAAATTCATCTTCACTTAACCACTTTACTTTTTCTTTTCTTTATGCTATAGTAGTAACAGTTTGTCCAAAGATTATTTGATTACAAATGAGTTTTCATAAAATAAGTACTTGCTAAGTTAGTTTAACATGCAATGATTTAGGGTATGACAAATTTGGATTATACCCCCTTTTACTCTCAGAAATGTTCAATGTGGGTGATAAAGTGCCATGCTCATCTAGTTTCTAGGCCCTGCTTGTACTGTTTTAGGTCCCCTGGTGTATCACCTACACCCACTGGGTGACACCTACAGTGTTCAGGCACTAATGATCACATTTCCTTATCAAGTCCGTTTTCCCAACCCCAGGGAACTCTTTCTCTCCGTAGGTCTAATTGCTATCAATTGTTAGCTTTCTGTCTTCATGCTTCGTGACTCCTTTGTTGACTGTGGAGAATCTATTCAAGCACAATTGCAAATTTATTTAATGTACAGAGACTACACCTTTTCATGTTTTCAGTGCTTAGCAGATTTCCTGAATTCATCTTAGTCATCCACTCTTCACCCTCTTGAGTCTTGCCAGCATATCCCAGTTAAAATGCTCTTATTTTTGAAAGTGATGTGACTCCTTTATAATAGCAGAACCAGTTTGTAAAGAAGCCAGCTAGCAGGGGGCTTTTTAAAATAATTTAATAAAAAAATCTGTAGCAAAGTAAACTTTAGCTTTCTATGGAAATTTAAATCAAACATTAGTGGGAAGAATTCTATAGTAAGGCTCTTGATGTTTCCTTTGAAAACAAAGAGTTTACAGTAAGGAAAAGCAGAACTGCCTTCTTGCACTGGTAAGCAAAGGATGAACTTTTATAAGCTCAGCACATTTAATGAACTTATTTGTGTGTATACCATTTGAGAAGATTTTTTTTAGTCTTTAAAGTTTTATTTATTTATTTTGAGAGAGAGAGAGAGAGAGAGAGCATGAGCAGGGGAAGGACAGAGAGAGAATCCCAAGCAGGCAATGTGCTGTCACACAGAGCCCAATGTGGGGCTTGAACTCATGAACTGAGAGATCATGACCTGAACCAAAATCAAGAGTCCAATGCTTAACTGACTGAGACACCCAGGTGTCCCATTGAGGAGACTTTTGAGTAAAGGAACAGAAGTGACTAGAGTTAGAAAGAGGGTACATTGAGAAACATGCTGGTTAAGCTAGCTCTAGCTAGTGATCTTCGTTCCTCATGCTGAGATAAGGATAATCAGCTTGAAGTCACTCTGGGAAGTGTTCTTTCACCAAAGGGTCAAAGCTACTAGACTGGCAGGAGTCTATGGTCCCGAAAGGCTCTGAATCAAACTAATCCTCCATCAGACACGAGTGCTACTTGGAGTTTTGACTCATGGTAACTGAGCGTAAGGAATCAAGCATCCCTCTTTGAAAACACCTTCAGGGGAAATGGCTACCATTTTAAATAGAAGACTGGGGATGATGTTTAGTTGTCGAATCACAAGGAATTTCTGTTGTTTATTTTTGATATGCTTATTACTAAATCATTTTTTATCAATTATAAATAAACTTGAATGAATACTTAAATAATTAGTAAATTTATAAGAGGTATTAAGTCTAATAATACACTTTCATGATTTTACATTTTGTTTTCATCCTAAAAACTCTTAAGGTGTGCTTATCGTTTACCTCAACTATGATGTTTGGCTATTTACTTACACTCAAAAAGTAACTTTGAGTTCCCTTTGTTGACTTCCCTTTGTTGATGGGACAGTTAAAAACATATAAATCCTCCAAATTACTTTTTGGGCAGTTTGTTGAAGGATACCTATTCTATGATACTCCTCTCTGCTGCCTCAGGTTTAGATACATAGATCTTCTGTCTGTTCCTTGTGTTCGCCAGACATGCCTACATTTCTGGCATCTTTCCACTTACTGTCCTGTCTAACCATATGCTTTCTCTGAGAATTTGCACAGCAGACTTGTTCAGGTCTGATCCATCATAACTTTCATATCATCCTGCACAGATCTTATAAGGATCCATATACAAGACAGCATCTTTCTCTTCAGCCACTTTGTATCTTCTCACTCAAGTCTGGGTTTACAGAGTGTTTATCATGACAAAGGACATATTATATATATTTTTTATTTATCTACTCTCTGTCTCCCCATATAAGAATGTAGACTTTATGAAAGAAAGGATTTTCAGACCTTTAAAATAAAATCAGATGTTAGGCTTTTTACAATTAAATAATATGATTGATTTAGCTGTCAAATTTGTCACTTGTTTGAACTGTAATCACTGGACCTAAAGGAATTAATGGCAAGAAAAAAATTACTTTGTTATATTTTATATTACAGAAAGTGACAGATACTAAGAAGCTACTTTGATAAATACTTTCACAAAGAAATAAAATTTGGTTTAAGATAGTTTTGAAAGTACCAAGGGATTTCTAATACGTATTGTACTTTGTGGCCACCAATGTGATCACAAATGCATTTATATGTCTGCATCATGATAGTTTGTCTCAGTACAAACTTCTGTAAAGCTGAATATATAGTTGTTTTAAAAGTTTTTCACTTTACCTTGTGCAGGTGACAAGATTCCTCTTTAATGATGATGACAGCTATAGAATAGCCCTGATGAGACTTCTTGATTGTGTGCATTAGTGGTGGGGTTGTGGAAGAAAAAATCATTGAGTCTGAGGTTTGTGGAACTTGCTGAAGTGTACTTTATGCACATTATCCTCTATTATCAGATCCTTAGTGATATAGGTTTGGAAAAGTAACAAAATTATCCACAAATTTAATAATTTAAAATATGTTTTATAGTGTCTTATATTGTACTGTTTGGAAAAGAAATCAGAAATTTAATTAAAGTCATAAAATATAGAGAGATTCTATAACAGAAATTATTTCTAACTCTTTAAAAAGGTTGTAAAATACATTGTAATGAGTCCATGGTGATCTGTTTACTAAAAATTATATATGAAAATAAAACCAGGAATTTTTGCGTATCTTCTATTCTATTATCACTAAAATTAGTGGCCTAGTAATAGATTTAGACTACTTGCTTAACAAATTTTTTATCAACAATAAGTTTATACAAACTAGTCTCTTCCAGTGGATTTTGCTAATTTAACTCTGGGAAGATAGCCCCATTTTAGGGCTATTTTAGATTGATCTCAGAGTCGTCCATCATCAAGGACATTCTAGCTGCTCTAACACAATCCTACAAATTCCAGTAGCTTATTTCATTGATAGTTTATTTATCATTTATACATTGTTCTGCTGTTAACCAGTTTTCCTGGGTAAGTTTATATCAGGTAATGACTTGTGATTCAGGATCCTCCAATATTTTGATACTGCCATCTTTATAATGTTGCCT
The DNA here is from genome assembly GCF_003009895.1 of Hyaena hyaena. Classification (NCBI taxonomy): domain Eukaryota; kingdom Metazoa; phylum Chordata; class Mammalia; order Carnivora; family Hyaenidae; genus Hyaena; species Hyaena hyaena. The sequence goes on along the minus strand of NW_024082092.1, from coordinate 292,643 downwards.
CCATTGTCACTGGAGAAAGGGAAGAAACAGTGGATGATTGAAGAGGAAGTTTGATGACCTGACCTTAGTGTGTCATACTTCTCTCTACATCCCGTTGGTCAATACTCAGTCAAATGGAACCCAAAGGAGCTGGTAAATGTCTTTTTCTTATATATATATGAAGAAGAAATGAGATTAGTGAACATCTAACCATTCCTTTGTCATACCAGTTTGTTCCAGTTATTACTACTGTGCAATAAATTATCAGGTAGTTAGTCATATAAAGTAACAACCAATATGTCATGTTCACAGATTCTATGCATCAAGAATTCAGAAAGGGCATAGGCTTGCTCACTCGCATATCTGATGTCTGCTTTTAGTACTGCAAGACTAAGGAAAACTACATTAACTTTCATGTGGCTTGGCTTTCTCATAGCATGACAACCTCCAGATAATTGTTTTTTGTTTTTTTTGTATGGTATTTTAGGAATCCAAGAATAAGTATTGCAGATAATAAAGCACATACAATACTTTCTTTCCTAATCTAATCTCTGAAATTGTGCACTGTCATTTCTGTCATAACATTATTTACAAACAGGTCAAAGACCTCCTTGATTCTAGAGGAGACATGAATTTACCTTTCCGTGTAAGAAGTATAAAGGTCAAAAGGAACATATGGAATGGGATATAATATAGAGACTGTCTTTGTAAAATGTAATGTGTTCCACTTATTATAATACTCTCATCACCATCATTACTAGTAATAATTTTTTACTGATTAACTTTGTTACCATAAGTTAGCTTGAACAGCTTACTGCTTTTTTTCTTTAATGTTTTTTATTTATTTCTGAGAATGAGAGACAGCGTGAGCAGGGGAGGGTCAGAGAGAGAGGGAGACACAGAATCTGAAGCAGGTTCCAGGCTCTGAGCTAGCTCTCAGCACAGAGCCCAACACGGGCTCGAACCCATGAACCGTGAGATCATGACCTGAGCCAAAGTCGGATGCTTAACCAACTGAGTCACCCAGTTGCCCAGCTTACTGGTTTTAAGGAGTAAAATAAACCAATGGAAATATTCTTAAAACATTGCAGGTAATCATTTGTTTATAACAAGCTTTTGGGAGCTCTTCTTAGTAAAATATTTTAGTTGATAAAATTTTAATTACCACATTTTAATGTCTTCTGTAACTATATTCATTGCCTATTTAAGATGTTAAGCTATCTACAATCTTTCTGATACCTTGCTCTAAAATTTCCTTTGAAAGAGTAATATATAGGAAGTACAAAATAGGATAAAAGTTTTGAAAAGTATATGTAGAATACAAAACTGTCATGAATCTGGATGTTGAAGAATGAAGATGACATCATACTAACAAGTAATTATATATTTGTTATACAGTCTCCTCAGTTAACCTCTGGAAAAATATTTGAGTAATTTCTATCTTTCAAGAACTGTGTTTAAGAAATACAAACATGAGTGATATATGATCCTTGTTCTTAATTAACTAGCTTTCTCATGGAATAAAGAGATATGTGAGCCAATGATAAGAATTTATAGTGTTAAGTGCTATAATGAAAACATATATAATCATGATTGATAATTAAGAGCTTTAATTCTGTCAGGGAGAAAATTATGCAAAGATGTAGTCATTTGGTGACTAGAGTTGGGCTTTGTTGCATGGATAAGGGTTGTATAGTTGGAATATGGGACATCTGCAAGGAAAAAGAATTAAACATATTTAGAGAACTGTAATTAGGCCAGAGTGTCTGGACTCCAGTGTATAGGTGGAAAAATAACTGGGAAAAAAAAGAATCCAGATTATTAATATTTTTTATGCTATGTCAAAGATCTATAACTCTAACCAATTTCAAGAGGAGCAGAATTACTAGGCTTGGCACAAAGTATTCAAGATTCATCCCATAGGATTTGGGTAGGGGAGTATTTTCCTACTCACCTGCCACAGTCAATCACCTCAATCTTCCTAATATTTGAAGATTGAGGTTCTTTTAGCATGAAAGAAGGTAGAAATTAGTGACTGGGTAGACAACAATGTATTTACTATTAAAGGAAGGTATGAATTTTAATCAAATACTAATTTACTATATATACCTCACTAAATAAATTGATCAAGTGTAATTTTCAGGAATTGCTCTTCCTTAAGATATGAAACCTCTCCAGAAGAGACTTTGGAAGAGTAATAAAGATAATAACAATAATGATGATGATGATGATGTAATTATTATTATTATAGAAAATAAGTGAGGCTTGTGTTTGGAACCAGCCAGCATTTTTGTATTTGAAATGAGCTAAAGCCAAGCATATGCCAACAGTATTTCTAGCTGCCTAACTCTCTCTTAGGAGATTTAGGAAATCAGACTGACAGTCAAGCATGCTCACCACTAGAGCAGCCAAGGTAAAGGGATTGAAGTGCTGTCTTGCCAGCTTCAGGGACTCATTGAGTCTGTTCCAGAGTATAACATTCCACTGATTACAGAAGATTTTGGTGTTAAATTGACGGAAGAAATTGCTAATCAAAATGCAAGTGGGAGATGTAAATGCAAAAAGATATGAACTCACCAATTAATGCACAGAGAATCATTTTCTCCTTCAAATGCCTTGTTTTGTTATTAAGTCTGAAGCTTTACACGTTAGCTTCAAAAGAGGTACATCAATCAGAGAAGGTTGAAAGACTGTGTTATGCTGTGATGAGCACTGGATTAGAAATCGAAAGACCTTGATCTTGGTTTCAGCTACATTATATAGTAAGTAGCTCTGGAGTCCTGACTTCCTACCTTGACCACACTGTTACACAGTATCCTAATGCATAATGGGATAATCACACTTGTAATTGCATATTTTAGGGGTTCTTCTTTCTTTCTCTCTCACTCTCTCTCTCTCCCCCTGTCTCCCCTCTCATTCTTTAAACTATTCATTGAATTGTTTTGATTCATTTATTTTGAAAATTTGTTTTGAATACCTACTATGTACCAATAAATTTGTCAGACTTTGGTCATATAGAGCTAGAAAAGATAGGCAAAATCTTTATTCTCTTGGAGTTTATATTCTAGTGGAGAGAGACAGAAAGTAAACAATTATAGAAAATATAAACAAGGCAGATATGATGAATGATATGATGGAATTAAGCAGCATGATATGATAAGGAGAATATTGGTATAAGAGATAACAACATGTTAAATACAGTAATCAGGGAAAACTTCTATGGGGACTCAAATTTGAATTAGGTAATAAGAATCAGGATAAGTCAGCAGTTTTAAGATAAAAGACTGTTGCAGGCAGAATAGAGTAAATGCAAAGATGACAAGATTGGGAAAACACTGGTTGTCCCTGAAGATCTGGAATGAGGCACCGTGTCTAAAGCTTAGTAAAAGGAGGAAGAGTGGTGATATAATATGATCTTAGAGAGCTAGACAGAGTATGGATTATTTTGGGCTCTTCAGATATGAGAAATAATTTGGATTTTATCCACAAAGCATTGGAAACTATTAAAATATATCTAACTCTAAGTGACATGATCTTATTTATATTTTAAGAAGTTCTCTCTTGCTTTTCTTGACTATTTACTTCCCAAAAGACCTCTAAAAATATATTTATCAAGCAAAACTAAGTTTACTAGACTTAGTGCAGTAAAGAGGAAATCACACTGACAGGGTCTTACTAGTGTCTCAAATTGGGGAGATTAGGTACATTTCTTTATACCATTTAAGGCTTGTGCTCAATTATTTAATTTTATTTCATTTATTTATTTTGATAGAGACATAGACAGTGCACATGGGGGAGAGACAGAGGGAGAGGGAAGGAGAGAGAATTATAAGCAGGCTCCATGCTGCCAGCACAGAGCCCAATACAGGATTTGAACTCATTAAACAGTGAGATCATGACCTGAGCAGAAACCAAGAGTTGGACACTCAACCAACTGAGTCACCTGGGTGACCGGCTGAATGATTTTAAAGTGCATCTTCAGGAGGGAAAACTGGTTGGAATTTGATGACACAGATTTGGATGAAAGAGCACAGTGAATTGAAGATCTTGAAATGAATCTCAGTGAGCTTGTTAGTCTTGATAATTTATCAGGTAGCTGCATCAATTTTTCCTTCAAGAAGCAAGTATTTCCGAGAGAAAGCAGCTAAGTTATTTTTGCTTGATCTTAGTATTATGAACACAAGAATAGGAAAGTCTATCCACTGTCCCTTTATTATTTAACACAACTGCTGAAAATTATGTTCTTTTCAGTTCTCATTAGTCCATGGAAAACATATTGTTGGAGGTGGGTTGGCAAGAGTAGAAGTGAGAATATCAGATAGGAACCTGTGGTCATTTTCCAAGGTAATAAATGATGTGAATGTAAGTAAGACCTTCACTGTTCAGTGCAATAGTTACATGTGGATATTTGAGCACTTGAAATTTGGCTACTATGAACTGAGATGTGATATGTAAATGTGAGACTCACAACAGATGTTGAAGACCCTATAAGAAAAAGGATATAGAACATCTCATCTCCTTGTAAACATTTATATATGGTGAATTGATGTCAATAATATAATTTAACCAAATATATTCAAAATATTATCAACTTAATATGTATTAATTATTATTTACTTTATTAATGTGACTGCTAGCAAACTGAAAATTGATATATGCTGCTTGCATTACATTTGTGTTGAACAGTACTGGACTAGAGAATTGGTAGAAGAGGTAGACAGATTTGAAATTTATTTTGGAGATAAAATGTACTGACTTTGCTGGGAGTAAACGTAAAATTGAAGGAAACTGGGGGAACAAATTTGCCTCTTAAGTATCTTGTTTTGGGCCATTGTATGGATGTAAGTGTGACTTTTTAAAATTATTTCTTTATTTAATTATTTTTGAGAAAGAGAGAGAGAGAGAGAGAGAATGAAAGGGAGAGGGGCAGTGAGTGAGAGAAACAGAATACTAAGCAGGCTATGTGCTATCAGTGCAGAGCCTGACATGGGGATTAATCTCGTAAACTGTGAAATCATGACCTGAGCCAAAACAAAGAGTTGGGTGCTCAACCAACTGTACCACCCAGGAGACTCTGGATATAAGTGTGATTTAATGCACTAGTGGACACTTGGAGAAACCAGTTTGGGGTAAGAGTTTAATTCCATTTTAGTGTGCACATTAGATATTAAATTTGCTTATTTTATAGATATATGGGTCATTGGATATATGATTTTGGAACTTAGAACATAAATCTGGGCTATTGTAGACATTTGATTTCCCTTAACATAGAATGTACTCATCTTTGGAGAGGGTGTATTAGAAAAGAAAAAAAAAATAATATAGGAACAAACATTTAAAACTCAGGCTGAGGAGGAGTCAATAGCAAAGGGGACTGACAAAAATTAATAGGAAAGATGAGAAGAATCAAGACAGTGTTGAGTCAGAAGCCAAGGCAAGAGTTTTCTTAACTGTGTAGAATGTTACATAGAGAGCTGGTAAGGTAAGAAGATATGTTCATTGTATTTGGGGACATAGATGATCAAATAGATAATATAAGGTTAAATATGTAGTACATGGTGTCAGGGGTTCTCGAAACTGATGACCAAAGCTGCAGCAGACAAAGGAGTTAAATACTGCAATTTTAGGTTGAGAAAATGTCAGCCTGTTGGGACCACCACACTTCCATGGAACTTAGAAGTAGAGAATTTGGGGCAGGAAGAGAGAAATTAGAATTCTTAAAATGAGTAGTGCTCTGAAAAAGAGATTAAACAGTTCTCTCATTTCCCTTTGGAGTCTTCGGGACATTCTATAACATCCTCACACCATCATGGGGGAGCAACAACAAAATAAACCTGACACCCTGACAATGACTGAACCCACACTCTGGGAGTGAACTCATTATACTTTAAGTAAGCATAAAGTCACAGAATTGTGAATATTATATTACATATAGGCTTTTGATAAGAACTTTAGTTGATGACTCTGTGTGTTTTGTGTCTCTTGATTCTAGCCCAGTTCTTTTTTTTTTTTTCCTTTTGCTATTCTTCCAGTGTTTGCTATTGAATCATACTATGTTTGATTGGAAAGCTAGTTCTGTTCTGTGTCCTTTTGAATATCTGCAGAATCCTTAGTCTTTGTGTTCTTCTGAAAGATTTGTCTTTAAATGCAATCTTTACCTATCGTTTTTGTTTTATTTTTGTTTTGCTTTTTTTTTTTTTTTTTTTTTTTTTTTTTTTTTTTTTTTTTTTTTTTTTTTTTTTTTTTTTTTTTTTGGAAATATTTGCTTTGCTCCAATAGGTTCTGCAAAATTCTGCCACCATATTCCATTGTGTTAATTCCAATGTTGGCTTTTGCCAGGCTCTGAGTAATTTCTATAATGTAAAGCTTTAGCTCTACCTGTGTTTCCTGTTACAATTATATTTTAATTACCTAATTAGTTTTTTTGCCATAGATTCAATGAGAAGAGCAGTCTTAAATCACTTTCAGAGGAATGCATCACTTCCTGCTTGGGCCAGACCTCAAAACAGATTCCCACACTGGCTATGTAGTTCCTGTGCAATACTAATGAACGTTCTTCCACCTCGAATCACTATCTTGTTTACTAACATTATACCCAATTTATTGTAAACTACAAAGCTACTTTATTAAGAAATATATGAGTAAAAACAAATATTAGTCAATGGTAACATTTTTGTTATAAAACTAACGCATGCTTGTGATAACATATTAAACAATATAGAATAGTTTCTGGGAAACATTTAAAGCCTGACTGCTCCTACTTCTCTATCACACAGTTTTCTTCCAATTCTGATGGCGTTTAGTATTTTTGTTTGTATCCTTTCAGATCATTTTCTACATAAATTCTAACACATATACTTCATCGTCTATGTATATCTTCTGTTCATTTGTTTCCTTTGGCAAAAATAAGACCATTCTATACCTACTGTTTTGAAGCTTGATTTGATTTTTGTAATTCTGCAGTGTCATGCTCTCTTAGTTTCAGCCCAAAATGAAAGTTAGCATGATCCCATAAAACTGTTAGTGATACATCTCTTTCTTATAAGCCTTTCCTATAGGTGGGAAAAGTATAAAAGAGAAGAAAGAGGACAAGGCACCCAGAGACAGAACATATAGAAGAGTGGAAGCAAATAATCATTTGAGGTCATGGATTGAAAAATTTGTAAAACTAACATAAAGTCATGAGTGGAGCATGGCATTGTTGCCAGAATGATAGAGCTGAGTTGAGTAAAACTTCATGTAGCTCAAAATCTTTAGAAGGTGTTGAGTTCAAGGGTGAAGAGATATAGTGCCTAAGTGCACATAGCTAGTTAGTGTCAAAGTCACTGGTGTCCTGGCTTCAAAATCAGTGTGCTTCTGATATTGCCACAACCATAGATACAAACAAAACGACAGACAAACACATTGTATTAATCAAATGCAATTGTAATATAATGTGTTTAGTACAACATATTGTAGTAATTAAGCAATATATTTTAAAAATTACTTAGAAATTGAATCTGAAATCATTGGGTAAGAACAGGAATACATTAATATAAGGACTGAAGAAAAGAACAGTGGCAAGTAGCTTGGGGGTAAGGTCAAATTAGCTTCTCTAGGAGAGAAGATGAGGTAGGAAGATCAAGGGAAATAATTTAAATGTACTGAATTTGAGTAAAGTGAAGTAAAGAGAAAATGCCCTTCAGTTTAAAATAAAATTCCCAACAGAAACTGAGAAGATCAAGTAGAGGTAAAAGCTATATCCTTGAGCTGCTGATAAAGAAATCTAGCCTGAGGGGAGAAAGTTTTGTTGAGAGATTGTTACCTGGCAAGAACTTTACATACATTCTCTCATTTCCCTTAAAGAAACCCTTGAGGAAGGGATTTAAATAATGACTTTATTGGCAGGAAAGGAAACAAATCATTTAAAATTACTCTCCCAAAGTCACTCTGATAGACAGTGTCCAACAGGGTTCAGAATCAAGCATTTTTCTCTGGCTCCAAAGGCTAACTTTATTGTGCTACCCACACTGCCTTTATTAGTCACTAAGGTAAAAATGATCTTAATGTGGTATCCAGAGTTCCTGGATATAGAGATGTGGGAGATTAATTTTAATATTTCTGAATTCTACATAAGAATTTAGAAAGCATAAGGGTGCCTGGGTGGCTTAGTCGGTTAAGCTTCCGACTTTCGCTTAGGTCATGATCTCACGGTTCGTGGGTTCTGACTGCCAGCTCAGAGCCTGGAGCCTGTTTCAGTCTGTGACTCCCTCTCTCTCTGACCCTCCCCTGCTCACACTGTCTCTCTCTCTCTCTCCTAGAAATAAATAAAACATTAAAAAAAAGAATTTAGAAAGCACAATTCAGTTATAAAGGAGGTAAGATGGGGGAGGAAGAATAGTTTGCTAGGCACTGCACTTGTTTTACAAAGGTTTTATAAGTATAAGCTACTTGTCATTTACCTGTTTATTCTGCTATTTCCTGCTTATAACTCTGTTTGGAGCTTGAAGAAATTTGAGTAGATTAAGACAGGAATTAATAGCCAAATAAACAAGTCAAGGCTGATACACTGCTCCTCTCACTAAAATTTCCACCTGCAGGTCAATTTTTTTTCATTTACGCTGATTTTGCAAGTTGGCCTTAATACAGAGACTTAGAGTCACAAATGGAACAAGACTAGACTCTAACATAGAACTTTCTTATTTTCTCAAAATCCTGTTAATATTTTATGCAAATATGGGCTTGCTTTGCAATCTAGCCTCATCTGGCTCTCCCATTTGCAAAGTTGAATTCATATCACTCTTTAAGAAACCATTGTTCTGACACTAAAGCTATTCATTTGCAAGAACAAGGCTTTTTGAGAGGTAAGAAGAAAAGATGTTTGAAAAGCAAAAGTCCAATTTTAAAGAAGAGATATAAAGTTTATCAATAACACTATATTTAAGGAAATCTAGATTTAAGAGGAAGTTGGATCCCTCTACCTGCCATGAGGTAGGTATATTTAGTAGTTTTGTCTATCTTGGGAGATCAGGTAACAAAGGAAGTCTGAGGGACCAGGTTTGCATGGACCTTCTGGGGAAAAATGAGTAGATATGTGAGAATCCTCTGCCTCATCCTTCATAAGTACTTTAGTGGTCAATGTCAAGGAGCCAATATTTGCAGAGTGTCAATCACCATTGAGTAATAATTTGTCATGCATACTGAAAAATTTCTATTTTCCTGTTGCTGTTCAGGGATAGCCACAGACATATTGTCTGGATTAAACAAAAGTGACATCTGGTGTCTCTAGACTTTGCTTCTCCCTGTTAGAACTACTCTAAGGCCAACTCCCATTTTAGGCACTCAGGAGGATACTTAACAACCATCCCCCATTAAAAACAAAACAAAACCAAACAAACGAACAAACAAAAACAGGAACCCTCAGGTCATGATCTCACGGTTCATGGGTTCGAGCCCTAGGTCAGACTCTGTGCTGACAGCTCAGAGCCTGGAGCCTGCTTCATATTCTGTGTGTCTGTCTCTCTCTGCCCCTTCCCTACTCATGCTCTGTGTGTGTGTGTGTGTGTGTGTGTGTGTGTGTCTGTGTCTCTGTGTCTGTGTCTGTGTATGTCTGTGTGTCTTTCAAAAGCAAAGAAATATTTTTTAAAAACCCAAAAACAAAACAAAAGAGGGATAGAAAGAGACAGAAATAGAGACAGGGAGACTTTGAATGCAAAACTATTGTGAAAGAAAAGCTGCAGTGCACAGAAAAGCTTCTGTGGTGGATACAGTTTAACCAGTTTGAAATGCCTGCCCCATGCTGAGCTAGGGCACTGGTGAACTCTGCTACCATTTCAATAAGATATCCCCCAAGAAGGTTTTTTATGGCTTCTGAGTCCACATTGACTATTTCACTTCTATCTAAGTTCAAAATTGGACAGTGTAAGTACATGGAGCTAGAATGTCAGAAAGGGATTCTTGTGACCATGTACAACCTTGTAGTGTAGTCTAATGAACCTTTATATCTTAATTAGCATATATGAGCAAATCTCTGGTAAATATTAATATGGATTAGAAAATAAGAGGGAGGGTAACAGAATAAGAAAGAAACCTACAGAAGCCTTGTGTGGAGATGCATTGTCCTTTTGCACCGGTTTGACCATTATACAAGATATTAATGTGCACTTGCACTTGATGATACTAAGGGTTTCACATGGTTGATCAAAATTGTTCTGCTAGCATGATGCGAATATGATGGATTGATCCTGTCAGGATAGCCAGCGAGGGGTTTCTACATTAGGTAGCAAGGGGATAATATGATATAGGCCTGAATCCGCATAGCAATCTAGATTTAACGAAGACATATTGTACTTCAGACAGTAGAATTAGACATGTGTTCTAAAATCGAGTAGAAATAATGGTAACAAAAATAAAAACCTTAATTCTATGTAACCTTTTATATTTTAAGCTAGAGAATACCATTATATCCCCCAAAAGGTTGCACTCAAATTAAGTGGAGATCATGGGTATGAAAATGGTTTAAAATGAAAATTGAAGAATATTTACCTGATCTTTGGAGCCAGAAACTTGGCAATCATCTTCTGATAGTCCGTTTTCAAATAATTCACCAAGTCCTACCACCTCTAAACATGTAGTCATTTTGACATTCTTTCTGGCCACTCTACCTTTTCTCTACAATAATTTTTACTCATGCTTGAATATCTGTTTGGATATCACTTCCTTCTGGAAGGTATTCTCAACCCTACTTATGAATTAGGTATTTCAATATATTCACATAACATCACATATTTGCAATAATGGCAATGATTACAACTATTTATCACGTTTTCTGTTAGAATCTAAGCTCTAGAGAAAGCCAAGACTATAGCTTCAAGTCTCCATCCATCTCTATGGCATTATGATGCTTGACACATAGCGGATCATCAATAACTTGTTTTTGAAGGAATAGGTTTATGAATGACTTTTTCTGGAATTAAAAGTTAGAGAGGAATATTAAAATGAAAATGATGAGTAATGATTTTAAATAAGAATTGATAATTTTAAAAATATATTTTGCTACTTAAGGCAGATTAACTTCAAAATATGCTCTAAAATTAACAGGTTGAGGGCGCCTGAGTGTCTCAGTAGGTTGAGCATCAGGTCATGATCTCACGGTTCATGGGTTCGAGCCCTGCATCAGGCTCTGTGCTGACAGCTAGCTCAGAGCCTGGAGCCTGTTTCAGATTCCGTATCTCCCTGTCTCTCTGACCCTCCCTGCTTATGATCTCTCTCTCTCTCTCTCTCTCTCAGAAATAAATAAAACATTAAAAAATAATAGATTAAAAAATGAAATTAACAGGTTGGTTTTGGTACTTTATTTGACAATCATCTAAAGATTTGGGAAACCTAGATAATGTAGTATTAATATATGTATTGATTTTTTTCACAAAAACTTACATTCTTTTTAGTTTTTTAACATATACAAAATATTAATATATATCACAAGTAAGTGCTTTTTGCTAGATTAAATTTATTTTTTTAAAGAAGACTCTGCACTCAACCAGGGGCTTAAACTCATGACCCCTGAGGTTCAGAGTCACATGTTCTACCAACTGAGCTAGCAAGACACTCAAAATTGATGCTTTTCATATTTTATAGAGAGATCTAGCAAAATATTTAACAGTATAGTTGTCAGATCAAACTGCTTAAAGGTCATTCTTCTGCCCTTAATAGTTTTGTTATATTAGGCAAGTTGCTTAACCTCTTATAAATGTTTCCTCGTTTGATAAATGGGATTGGTAAATCCACTACTGAGGATTAAATGTCCTATGCATGTTAAGTACTTGGAATTCTGGAACATAGTAACTACTTACTAAATAGTTCTTATTTTATTATTTTAAAGCAATGTTTGTATTTTCAATTTTGGAACTATCGAGAGTATTTAATATCATTCTTATATTCTCAAATCATTTTGATATTCTGAAATATCACAAAACATTTCTTATGTATTATCTGAGTCATACTGCAATTGTTTTTTTTTTTTCTTGTTTAATTTCATTTTTCCAGGATGGAGCTATTGGAATTTCTGGATTATAAGAGTTTGATTCAATGGATTTTAGCCTACTATAATGACTTGGTAGAAAGATTCAATATTCTTAGATGCTAATTTAGCCTTGAATAACCTATAAAAATGCAGCTCCAACCTAATTTTCAAGGAAAAATTTTTTGAAAAGGACAAAATTATTCTAAAATCTCTTCCTAAGAAAACAAATGCACAAAATGGTTAAGAAAATTGAGAAAATAAAGAATATGAAGAGGCATTTTCAACTGCTAGATATTTAAAGAATTTTAAAGGTATGGTATTAATCATATGGTACTGTTTCACCAATAGGAATACAGCTCAAATGCCCTTGAAAGAGACCCTAATAAATGAATATATTGAGGTAAACCACATAAGGTGGCCTCTGGCTACAATCCTCTTTCCTGAGAGCCTTTGTATCCCTGGCATTTTCACAGTTCTCTTCTAAGAAATTCCTGCAAATCTAGCTATGGATTGTTGAAGCAGAGATCACTTTTCACCCAAAGTCAGACATGTAGAATGATCAATAATCTATAAGGATACCAGCATGAGAGGTCTATACTATCCAGTACTGATATTCTCTACCATATGTAGTAAGTAATTGGCCAATTCAGTCAGAGCCTCTTTTGTGAGTTAGAAAAAAGTCACATAGAAATAGCCCTGCAGAAGCCCAAAGACACAAAGAAGAGTAGTAGTGAGGTGACCTTATTAGACAGAAAAAACTTTGAATAAGCAGAACTAAATTTTGAAAGAATGTAGAGTTTATAATGACAAGAGAAGAAGAAACAATGGAAGCACAGACAAAGAGGAGTTGAGTCACTGTAGACGATTGGATTAAGGAGCAATAGACACCTGCTGGTAAAATAATGGTAAAACAGCAAGTTCATTAGAGCTGCAACATTATCTGGATGTGCTGGAAATTTTGCATTTGCCATTTTCAATCCACTATTATATCACTATTGTGTCTTGAGGATATTTTTATTCCAAGATTATGAACTAGTTTTGTTCTGGTGTTCTATACTTTTGCACTATCGAGGCTCTTTAGTATGCCATTGGTATGTATGGTGAGAATATGGTGTGTAAATTTTCTAGAAATAAACAGAAATTTTCACAATTAGTCATTTTATTTTATTTTCAACTAGTAATTTTAAATGCTATATTCATTCTTTCAGTTGAAAGAGTTCTAGCATTGAACAATCTGAAGAAATATTAATATTTTTGTATGCTGTGTAAACAGAAAATGATACAATGTCAATAGCATCAAACTGGATTAGGGAAAACTCATTTCACTGATCACTTGACTGCTTTTTGAAAATAAACCTAGATAAAAAATCAATAAGAGAAGTTTGAAATTCGTATGGATTTTGACAATAGAGAATCCTGAGGGCAATTCAAAATCTGAGGTAATTGGTCATTATTTTCTCATGAACAAGCTGAGCAAAAATCCGAAGGAATTAACTGTAATAAATTTACTTTGTGATGAATTTTATCTATTATGAATTATATATGTTTTCGTATCTGTCTTCTTTTGCTTAACATAGTACCTTTGATCTTATCCATGTTGTATCTCATATAAGATGGCATACTCCTTTTTGCTGATGAACAGTAATCTATTCATTGTATTAATATGCTACAGTTTGTTTATCCAGTGTCCTACTGAAGACATTAAAGTTTTCTCATTTGATTTTTTTAATTTTTTAAATGTTTTTTACTTATTTTTGAGAGAGAGAGTCAATTTGAGCAGGCGAGGGTCAGAGAGAGAAGGAGATACAGAATCTGATGACAGACTCCAGGCTCTGAGCTAGCTGTCAGCACAGAGCCCAACGCTGGGTTCCAACTCATGCACCGCGAGATCATGACCTGAGCCTAAGTCGGACGCTTAACTGACTGAGCCTCCCAGGAACCCCTAATTTGTGGAATTTTTATTTCTCCTTTGCAAATTTCATTTTTAATAGTACAATTGCAAGGGCATATGTTAAACTTTTAAAGAAACTTCCAAATTCCTTTTCAAAATATTTGTACCACTTTATATTCCCAGGAGAAAGGTATGAGAGTTCTGATTGCTTTAATTCTCAACATGTACAATTGCCAGTCCCTTTAATTTTAGTTGCTCTAGTGAATAGAAAATTGTACCTCCTAATGGCTTTAATATAAATTTTCCTGGTGATTAGGAGGATGTTGAGCAGCTTTTTTTTTTTTTTTTTTCTCATTGACTATGTGTATCTTCTTTTTCAGGTATCTGTTTATATTCTTTGCCCATATTTAAATCAATTTTTTTCATTTTTTTTTACTGTTGATTTGTAGGAGTTCTTCATATATTCTTGGTAGGAGTCTTGTTGGATATGTGTATGGTGATTATATTTTTGTCCCCAACCTATGTCTGTGGATTGTTTCTCCATTTTCTTAATGATGTCTTTTGATAAGCCGGAAAATTTAATTTTGAGAAATCAGCTTACAATTTTATTATGGTTAATGTTGGGTTTTTTTTGCATCTTGTACAAATAAGATAAAATTAATTTATTAAAAATATTTATCTATTACAAGGTTGTGAAGATATTATTCTATGTTTTTTCCTAGGAGCTAAATGGACTTGAGTTTTACATTTGAATTTGTTATCTATATCAGTTAGTTTTGGGCATTCCCATGTATTTGGGATTTTAGAATGCTATTTAATTTGACAAATTTTAATTTTACAAATGGCTTTTGCTCCAGTTAACATTTAAAACAATAATTTAGATTTTCCCCTTTTCATTTTTATTTATGACCTCTAGTATTTTCATTCTTGATTTTTTTAATTTTAGCTATATGTTTTTGCTCACTTTTTATAAGATTAATTGAGTTGTTCTTTGCAGACTATAGTAAGATAACACTGTTACACTGTCCACCTCAGGGCCTTTGATGATTCTCTTAGTCCACCAATTTTAAATTATCTCCTATTAAATTAGCCCAGGGTCTTAATTTTATCTTCAAATATAGGGAATAAGACCATTTAAAGGAAATTTATATGATTAATTTTCTTTCCTTTATAAGATTGATTTTCTTTAATTTTCACAATAACTCTAATATGATGATAAAGGTCATTCTTAACTTTTCCTTATTTTATTTTTTTTAACTTTTACTTTGAGATACTTGCAGAGTCACCTGCAGCTGTAAGAAATTATGTAGAAAGATCTCATCTACCCTTCAACTATAATGACTTGTATAACTGCACTGCACTGTCACAACCAGGAAATTAAGAGTGAAGCAATCCATTGACCTTATTCAAATTTCACCAGTTTTACATGCAGTCCTTTGTGTGTGCATGCCTTTTATGTTTTAACATTTTTAAGTAGACAAAGAAAGTTTAAGGTTTTGTATTTGGGTTTGTGGTTTATCTGGTGCAAGATGAGCTTAAAAGAGTTCCTTATTTTTCTTCATCTCTCCAATAGTTTTTCATCTTTACTTATAAGGCCGTGCATGGTTCACTTCATGTAAAACATCATTTTTGTCTCTTTGTATTTGAAATCCTTAGATTTCTATATCCTCAAAATTAGATGTTCTTACCTTGACTGAATTAATCAGTTTCCTTTCTTTTATTTTTTAAATCAGTTTAGGAAAAATTATATACTAATAAGCTTTGTTTTTTGTTAAAATCATTTTTGAGATTACCTAGATACTCTTTCCCTGATGCTTTGCTATGTATGCCATATTTATTATCATGCATTATATTTATTTGCTCAGAATTCATCATTGGGTTTCTGATGTCCATTCTCTTTGTTACTGAAGAATATTGCCTTCATCTTTAGCTTTATGATTTCAACCGACACTTTCAATTATTCCTCTCTTTCAAACTTCCCAATATTTGGCAATGTTAGATTTCTAAGTTTCCTTCCCAATCTATATTTTTAAAACTTTGTTTATATTGTGTTGGGAAATAAGGTTAACAGAGAGCATCTGTTCCTTTAATTTTGTAGTACTACAGTGCATCTGGTAACCCAGTAGGCTGTCTATTTGGTTCTCACAGGGATCTCTAGGTGTTATAAAGAGTATTATTTTTCTTGCTTGGCTGGTATATAGTCAAAAGCCCAAAGATGGAAACACATATGGATACTGCAATGATTAAGGTTAAGATGTCTGTGTTTTATAAACAGAAAAGTCAAGTGTGATAATTGCAAATCGGCCACTTATAGAAGTTAATGTTGATATCAGAATTATGATTTGCATTTCCTGATTTTGGTACTTCATTTGAAATGTTAATGATTCATTTCCACAGGCACTGACTTTTATAATCTTGGAGTTTCCTAAGAGAAGAGAAAAGCAGAAAGGGGAAATTACAACCCAGACTTTCTTACTAAGCAGTATTGAATGCAAAAATATGCCAATATATGTTACCATTAGAGTAAAAATACAGAAACACAGGTCACATATGTCAAAGTAATTAAACAAGGAAACCATTAGACCTGGGTGGTTCTAATGCCTTGGCAACCAGACTGAAACCTAAGCCAGGATCAATTGCTGGAAATATCTCAAGGTTAAGAAATCAAATTACAAGAACAACCAATCACACCTAGCCAAGGGGTCTTTCTCAAATAAGACAACAAATAAGACAACTGATTTTGCTATAGCCAGTCAAATGATTTCTATGCTTTGCTTCTATGTTTGCTTTAAAAAGCCTTTCTTTCCTCTTAGCTCTTGTCAGTGGAGGACTCCCAGCCATTTTTAGTATGGTAGTATCCACTTCAAACTAATGTTTGCTTAAAAATCATAAGCTATTCAAATTTTAATTATTTTAATATATTTTTAACACATTATAGTTATAGGTAATTCATTTGTCAAAATTTAGGGTTCTATGTTTATCTCTGAATACACACATATATATGCTAAATTGGCCACACTTTATTTTCATTATCCCTGGTTTATTATTTATAGCTTCTTTTCTTAGAATAGTATGCAAAGGAATTGAAACTGAACATGTTATTCAAAGGTAATATATAGGATTTTATTTCAAGAAAAACTGTCCAACTTAACAGTGAAACAAATACTTTAATAACATATGCCACATCATATCTTGTCCCAAACAGTGCATATAGTTGAAGAGAATGTGGACAAAAACAACAAACCAGTATCAGTGCCACTTGAAACTCATAAAAGAAATATTTAAAATGTCTGATAAAAAGCAAGTATGAAGCATGTTCACTTCAAAGGATATTTTAGAGTAAACTGTAGAATGCTACTAGTTATGTGATAATTTTCCCATTTTCTAAATGATGATAAAGTACTTTTGTTGTTGATTATGGTATTGTTACTGAGAGGTCTTAAATCTATTAGGTTTTATCAACATGATTTTTGAACCAAAAGAGACTATCAAAAAGCATTGTAGGATTAGGGCTTTTCAAAGTTTATTTATCTGGGAAGAGAGAGAGAGTTTGCCCTTAAGAGAGAGCAAGGGAGGAGCAGAGAGAGAGGGAGAATCCCAAGCAGGCTTCATGCTGTCAGCATGGAGCCTGACTGGCAGCTAGATCTCACAAAGCATGAAATCAAGACTTGAGCAGAAGCCAAGAGTCCCACACTTAAAGGACTGAACCACCCAGGTGCCCCTTGGCCTTTTCAAATGTAAATAGTCAACCCATTGATTTTGATGCTAAAATAACTTAGGGTGTGGAGGTTGGGAATGGGGCAGATAGTACCTTAACCTTTTCATCCCGAGTTAAGTGAATGAAAAGCTGAAACAGAATAGGACTATACTTTATATTTCAGAATTGAAATGAAATATGATTCATTGATGAAAACTATCAATGAATAATTATTTATTTATCTATTTATTTGATTTTTTAAAAATGTTTTATTTATTTTTGAGAGAGAGAAACAGTGTGAGCAGGGAAGGGTCAGAGAGAAAGGGAGACACAGAATCTGAAGACAGGCTCCAGGCTCCCAGCTGTCAGCACAGAGCCCGATGCAGGGTTTGAACCCACGAAATGGGGATCAAAGTCTGATGCTTAACAGACTGAGCCACCCAGGTACCCCAAAATTTGCCTTCTTTTAAAGAATTTCTTATAATTACAGTTATTTCTTTTCCTTTGCTATGGGTTAGCTCTTGGACTCTGTTAGATTTTTTTCATAATATTTTCAGAAAATTCTGTTTCTAACTTATCATTGCACTTATTATGTGTTATTAGAGCTTCTTTGTTGATTTTCCATCATTTCTATTTTATAAAGTGATAACGTCCTCCTGAATAGGGACCATATTTATCTTACTGACTAATGTAATACTGACATTGACTGAAGTATTTTTTACAGTGGAAAACTGAATGCTTATTCTATGGTCTCTTAAAATAAACAACTTTTAAATGCAATTAAAATACATATTTATGATAGCAACATTAAAAAGAGTAGAAAGAAAAAAATAACAAAATCATCAGTTAATTTTCTTATCATCTGGAAATAAGTACTATATATTCTTTCAGACATTTTCCTTGAAGATGTGTGCAAGTAAATGTTTTTAAATTATTTAGTATTCCAAAATGGGATCAGATGATACATATTGTTCTCCAGTCTCTGTTTTTCCCCCTACTTAGGCTTTTCCACCCAAAGCCTCATTTATTGCTACTTTCTACACTAGTCACCTAACACTATTTTAGCTGCATGTTTCACACATATGAAGGTAATCCTTTGGCTAGGTGTATAAATTAACCAAACACCTTTTGTTGCACAGAGCCTGGAGCTAGAGCTTGAATGACAGAAACCATCTCATTAGCATTTTGTGACAGTATTCCCTTACTGGTGTAAAATATGAAGTCTTCACAACCAGAAACATTTAAAAAGAAATCTTAGATAGTCCTATCAAGCAGCTCATGGATCACAGTGGTGTAGTCACTGTTGCAATTGGAATGAATACTCCATATTGGTACCTTTTTTATGTCACACAAGTCTATTATTTCAAGAAATAATTTCAAGAAAATGGTATTTTGAGAAAATTATGAAACAAGTGTTGACTATGAGGCAACTAATGCTTTCCAATTGTGAAGAAAGGTATGTCTTGTTTTCAATATTCCATCTAGAGAAGACAGACTAATAAAATATGCTAACTACATCACATAAGTCACTGCTTGATCGTAATAATTGTGTTTTTATTCTTACAAAGTACAACGGTTTCCTTAAAAATTCAAGTAGCAAGCCCCAGAATCTTATATGAAAATTGAGTAGGTACAAATCTTTGCTAGTACCGTAAATTTCTTTTCTGTTGGTAGTAGAGAGGAAGACACCCTGACCCCATGTATACATACATACATATGTACAGACATACATACATTGATTGAATACACAACCTCTTTCCTCATTTTATAACTGTAGAAATAGATTAAAATTGTGAGGTTCTTGTCAGCTATGTAAATACTATGTATGAAGAAATGAACTTTTAAAATCAACAGCTAAACAAATTCTAAATGAGCACAAGTATGTTAGAAAGGTAAACCTGGAGAAATACTTTTTTTTTGGTATCTGCTGTGTGTTTTTACTCTGAAATCTGAATTAATTGTTATAAAGTGGATGAAGATTGGGGAGCTATTTCAGAAGACAACCAAAAACTATTGCTGATAATTTTACATTTTCATTGAAAGCTGTAAATAGTTCTGATTTTAGATTCACAAACTCTATATAATTTACAAAGACTGCTATGTGATGTTTTCTCTAAGAATAAAGAAATTATGTACCCTCACTGTACCCAATAAGACATAATAAGGATTAAATATACCAAATGTTTAGACAATCACAAAGTTGTTGGCAGGATTCAGTTCCTTTCAGGTTGGTAGGCTCTGTTGGACAGAGTCCACTTTCATTTTCTTATGTGTGTTACTTCACAAAGCGGATTACACCATGGCCTGATCAGAATGAACTAAGTGGGGAGATTGAAGAGCACATGTGAGGAAAACAAATAACAGTCTTTTATAACCTAGTCTGGGAAGTGACATCTCACTTTTGCTATATTCAGTTCAAAAGTCTCTGGATTAAGCCTACAATCAAGAGAAGGAGCATACACATAGATATAAATACTAGAAGTCAGGGATCATTAGAGGCCATTTTGGAAGCTTATCACCACACAAAATAACAAGTTGCCCTCATGATATTTTTTTTACCAGCCTCAAGGATATTGAGGGCTTTTCCATTTCACTTAGGTCAATCTCAATCAAACACTTTTAATGCAGTATAATAAAATCAGATCCTTTGCATCAAAGAAACTATAGATTTTGTAGGAGTGCATAGCAGTAGTGAAATTTCTTTAAAGATGAATATTCATCAGTCATCCTTCACAAACATATCTTCAATATAACGGTATTTGGCAGGTGTGTGTATGTGTGTGTGCACATGCGTGCACATGCACATGTGTGTGTGTTTAAGTGTGTGCTTGTTTAAGTGTGTGCTGTATGCCCATCCAGGCACCATCCAGGCAACTTTCTAGAAAGTAACCATTATTGTCTACCACTTCTTCGTATGTTCTGGCTGTTATCACAAAGTACCATAGATAGTGTGGTTAATAAATGACAGAAATTTATTTCTCACAGTTCTAGAGGCTAGAAATCCAAGATCAGGGCTCCAGCATGATTGAATTCTAGTGAGAACCCTCTTCTGGGTTGTAGACTGCTGAATTCTTATTATATCCTCACATGGTGGAGAGCAGAGAGCAGCAAGCTCTCTCATGATTTTAAAAAGACACTAATCCATTCATGAAGGTAGCCCTTGTTACCTCATCGAAGGCTGACCACCTCCCAAAGGCCCCACCTCCTATTGTAATCACATTGGGTGATAAGGTTTCAATATATAAAATTTGGGGAGATGCTAATATTCCCATAACAACCACTATAAATTAGTTTTTCTGTAATTAAAAAAAATATATGTAAATTGGGACACCTGGTTGGCTTAGTCGGTTAAGCCTCCACTTCGGCTCAGGTCATGATCTCACAGTTCGTGGGTTTGAGCCCCCGTTCGGGCTCTGTGTTGACAGCTGGCTCGGAGCCTGCAGCCTGTTTCAGACTCCATGTCTTCCTCTCTCTCTGACCTTCCCCTGCTCACGCTGTCTCTCTCTCTCTCTCTCTCTCTCTCTCTCTCTTTCTCTCTCAGAAATAAATAAAACATTTATATATATATATATATATATATATATGGAATCAAGTATGTACAAGTTTTAAAAAAAGTTTTTATTTATTTTTTGAGAGAGAGTGCATGTGGGTTAGGGGCAGAAAGAGAGGGGGACAGAGGATCCAAAGTTGGCTATGTGCTGATAGGCTGACAGCAGTGAGCCTGGTGTGGAGGTGACCTCTCAAACCAGGAGATCTTGACCTGAGCAAAGTCCAACTCTTAAGTGACAAGCCAGCCAGGTGCCCCTCAAGTATGTACACTTTTACTACAAGGCTATTTTACTCAAAATGGTTTGTGAGATTTGTTTAGCAAGGTTCATTCATTTTCATGCTTGGAAATAGATATTCTATATTAAGCTTTTGGCAATTACTATTAGTGCTGCTATGAACATTCTTTGTACATACCTTCATGTGTGTGCTAACATCTATGAGAACATTTCCAATGGATTTATATGTCTAGGAGTCCCCTGGGTTATTAGGCATGATGGATTCAGTTTTAGAAGACATTGCCATTTTCTAAAGCTCCATATCAGTTTTATATGCAACAGAATTGCAATAGATTTGCTTTTTAAGTTGTTCCACATTTTGGCCAACACTTGATAGTGATTAGTTATTTTCACTTTAGCCATTCTAGCTGATGTTAGTAGTATTACATTTTAAAAGGCATTTCCTTGATGGATGTGGATTTCAAGAAGTTTTTCAAATGTTTATTGATCATTTGGATTATCTATTTTGGGAAGTACTTATAAGTCTCTTACCTATTTTTTAAATGAATAGTCTGATTTTTAATTGACTTACAAGATTATTATACATTCTAGATGCTTTTCATTGGCCAGATAAATATATTATGAATATCTTCTTTCCCTCAGTAGCTTGCTTTTCACTTGATGGCTTATCTGAGAGGAAACATTTTTTATTTTAATAAAATCCAATGTATCAGTTGGACTTTTGCTTTATGGTTAGTGACTTTTTGTCTGTTTAAGAAATAATTTCCAAACTTCAAGGTCATGATATTGCATAGAAACTTTATTGTTCTTCCTCTTATATTAGATGTACAATTTACCTAGAATTGATCTTTGACTATGTTATGAGAGAAAAGTCAAGACACCCCCCCCCAATGTGGCTACTGTATAGCTCTGTTAACAATTATTAAATCAACCATCTTTCCCCCACTTCAATTCAAGGTCAACTTTTAAAAAAATGTTTTATTTATTTCTGAGGAAGAGAAACAGTGTGAGCAAGGGAGGGTCAGAGAGAGAGGGAGAGACAGAATCTGAAACAGGTTCCAGGCTCTGAGCCAGCTATTAGCACAGAGCCCAACGTGGGGCTCAAACCCATGAACTGTGAGATCATGACCTGAGCTGAAGTCGGACGCTTAACCGACTCAGACACCCAGGCTCCCCAAGGTCAACTTTATCATAAATCAAATGACTATATAAATGTCAATCTGTTTTGGGCTATCTTGAAAATCAACATCTTTATAATACTGAATCTTCTAACAAATAAGCATGATACATCGTATTCATTGTCTATTGTTGCAAAACAAATTATCACAAGTTTAACAGTTTAAAATGAAACAAATTTATTATCTTGCTGTTTCCATGGGTTGGTAGTCTGGAGGCAAATTAGCTAGACTCTCTGTTCAGTGTCACTAGGCTGAAATCAAATTGTTGGCCAGGACCAATATCTCATCTGAACCTTAGGGAAGTCATCACTCTTGTTAGGATTTAACTCTGAAAACCAATGCACACATATCAGGCTGTATTTCTTTTGATCTACTAGGATCCCTGTCGTCTGTTTAGATGGTGAAACAGTATTTTCTGTTTCTGTGGTAAAAAGAGCTTCTTTAGAAGCAGTAATGTAGTATTAAGATAATTTATTCAGTAGTGCTAACTTAGCCTTTTGAAATCTGAGAGTAAGGAGGAGTAGAGAGAGAATGGGGGCTTTGTCAGATAATTGTGAGACTCTTAACTTTCTCATTGTTGGAATTCTTACAAATAGAGCATTTTAAATCATACACATATTTGTGGATAATTGGTTAATAGTTGCTAGTTTATTTACTTCAGTTTTGCTGTGGTCCTCTCTAGTAGAAGGGGAAGATAAGATAAAGTAACTTCATCAATTTAAAATATACACCCATTCCGACAATTCATTTGTTTCCCTTTTCTCTGAAATGAGTGTTGACTAAAATCACTAATCATATTGTATGAATACATCTTAGTGTAAAATTATGAGGAACAGCATCAAAATTGGGAGTCAAGAAGTCAAGCTCCTGTTGTGTCAGGTTACATTCATAAACATTCATATTCTGTAGGGAACCCTTCTCCCCCTGAAATGTTTCAAAGGGATGACTTCATCAAGAATGAAGAAAAGTAATTGATGATCTAGTAAATCTTGTGAGTTTTATCTATTATGAAATTATTCCATATGGGAAAACTTTTTGAAAATGAAGTTAGATTCAGAAAATAAAATCACAGTTAGGAACTAAATTTATACTGCTTGTAAAAAACCATTAGGACTATAAATTTCAGTGTATAGTACCATTTAATTGCTACCATAATATGGTTTGCTTATATATTAGGAAAGCACCGTCCTCTCTTCTGGGGTTAGAAATTTTAGGACTTTAATGAAAACATATCAGTTAACTTTAGATAAAGTCCTTTATTGCAATCTTCTCTTAATTATGTTAAAATGTAACTGAGCACATAAGAATTGCCATCAGTATCTGGCTCTCCTCTCTACCTACCTTGTGAGAAGAATAAATGAAAAAGAAATTCCTAACTTAAAAGCAAGTATTTTAGGATAAAATCATTGCAATCCACATTATTATCATGGAAAGAAGAAAAATAGTATATGACATTTCCAAATACCAAGTCTTATGGAGAAAGTATTTTGTACTAATTAACACTACCTGGAAAAGCAAGGACTGTGAATTATGGCAGGCATGAGTTTGAAATTTCACTAGATAAGTCTTTGTGGAGCTGAACATTCCTACTAAATATTAATGTGATAACCTTGGGCATTATATCTGGCCAATAATCGACAGACTAGGTAACTTATAGTTATAAGCCTCAGTTTCTTCACTTGCAAACTAGATTAAATGAAGCCTTATAATCACTCTTTTCCAATCTTAAAATAAAAAAAAAATCCTTTGAAAAATGAAACCTACTTTTGTAAATCATTTTGTGGTAAAACTTTGTTATAAGGTTAGTGACAGTCATTTTTTAAATCTTATCTAGTATGAATTATTATAACTTTGGTTGTTGAACAATTAGCAATTGAGAGAACAAAATGCATTAATTTTCTCCAATCCAAAAGGATATAAATTTTATGATATATTTTGATCCAGAGAGTCTATAAAATAATATGGAAGTATACTTACTTTTCATAAATAAAACAGTACCTAGTATATAAAAAATGCTAACTTACTTTCTGTTGCTTGGTATTATTCTTTAGATATTTAGATATTTATTTGTTACTTGTTTTATCTGGCTCATATTGATTTTTCCTAATCTTCAGAAACATTACAAACAAAAAATTGTGAGCCAAAGATACATTTCAGTGATGTTCTAAAGGTCAGCTTAAGAGAATTATAGACATTTATTGAAATTTCTTTTTTGTATCTTAAGAGCTGAGAGCAGCTCAGCCCAAAGCTCTAATTATCTATATCTCAAATACAGCAAATCAAGTAAATAAAATAAGGTTAGAACAGTTATTACCAAGTAACTTTAAAAAAACAAGGACATTTGATCACATGAACTTGGTCTAGAAAAGAATACCCATATAGAAAAGAATTAATTTTATTTTGAAATATTTGCTGCTATTTGAACACCTATAATATTTTAGTGCATTTATTTGTTTCCATGCCCTTTTGCTAGATTGTAGGACCTTTAACAGTAGGATCCATTTCTTTCTTTCTCCCTCCTTCCCTTCCTTCCTTCCATCCTCTTTCTCTCCCTTCTTTCCTTTCCTTCCTCCCTTCCTCCCTCCCTTCCTCCCTCCCTCCCTCCCTCCCTTCCTTCCTTCCTTCCTTCCTTCCTTCCTTCCTTCCTTCCTTCCTCCCTTCCTTCCTTCCTTCCTTCCTGTCCAACTTCTTTAATACAGAGTAAGTATTCAGCAATTTTTAAATAAATGAAGAAACATAAAAGAAAAAAAGACAAAAAAATAAGAAGGCCATTTTAGATTCATGGTCAAATGACAGTGTTTGAATTAAAATCTAGATATATAAATAGTAATGCAGGAAACGAGTAGACATTTTCTTTTTTTTTTTTTAATGTTTTATTTATTTCTAGGAGATAGAGAGAGAGAGAGAGAGAGAGAGACAGTGTGAGCAGGGGAGGGTCAGAGAGAGAGGGAGTCACAGATTGAAACAG